>NW_025228098.1:237126-275659 GCF_018294505.1 Triticum aestivum
TCAGCTTTGCAAGCAAGATGAAACAAATGGTCCATAGGATAACACTCTTCATGAATTAGTATCTCTTGAATATCACGGTTTAATCCTCCCCAAAATCTATCCATAAAATCATCTTCACTTTCTTCTAAAGAGGAATGCAACAAGGTAGTTTGTAAATCATCATAATATTTTGTTACAGTTTCACTACCTTGTTTTAAGTGTTGCAACTTCTTAATCATGTCACGAGTATAATAAGCAGGGACGAAAGTATGTCGCATGGCAAGTTTCAAATCATCCCAAGTAGTAGGTATATAATCAGGGTGTAACCGACAATATTCACTCCACCAAACCAAAGCATAACCAGTGAAAGAACCAACCGCAACCTTAACCTTTTTATGTTCATCGAAATTATGGGAAGCAAATATATTTTTTATGTCGAACTCCCATTCAATATATAAAGCAGGTTTAAAACGTCCATTAAATGGTGGTATAGATACATTAACCTGATCATGTGCATTTGGATGTTTGTGCACCTCTCGTGACGGTTGTGGTATTTGCAAAGGTGGTGGCACGTCTCCCGCGATCGACAAAGCCCATGAATTGACTCTGGATCCTGTCATGATTAGTAGAACAAGAAACAAAACCCAAAAATAATGTTCCTATAACTACTAGGATGTTGTGGTAAAACGCTCACAGTAAAGCAAATATCAATGTCTTACAAATTCTTACCATGCAGCAGGCGGTGATCGGCAACCAGCGGTGTCAAGTAACTCCGAATATTGAGTAAAGCGATTGCCTGGGGAGCGTACGTATACACGGTGTAGAAATATGTGGAGCTGGGTTGGCTATATATGGTAGCAAAAGATTAGCAATAATCAATTCAAAGATGCAATGTTGAATAAACGCTCAACGACGGTACTGTGCTGGTCCTAGGCTAGACCGGACTAGAGACGCGAGCCTAGAACACTAATAAGGTCACGGCGTAGCACAACTAGCATCAATGAAGGATACTAAGTAGCTCTTGACAGCAAGATATAAGTGAAGATCACAACGGCAGTGAAGATAATGATGAAAAACAACTGCCAAGCAGGATATACAACAACTCTCTCTCCAACTTTCCTCTTGAAAAGTTTGAGACAATTTTCTGATAAATTCTTTCAAAGAATGCTACTAACTCAAGCTTTCCAATGCAAAAAGAATCACTCAATTCCGAGTTGATATGAGGAGTTAAAGAATTCTAAAACTGGCCTGAAAAATTGGAACAAGCTGTGTTCACGAACTTCGGAGGGCAAAAAGACCTATTTAGAAGCCGATTTTGAGGTGTCAAATATTGAACTAGCTTCTGCAACTATTTAGATGCGTCTCGTCGCTATCTTCAATTTGAGTACTCACGGAGCCAAAACGGACTTCGTATGAGGAAGATACACCTGTTTTACTGAACAGTGCGCAAAACAGATTCCAATCCGAATTCAGGTACGAGATTGATTCTAGATAGATCCAATTTTTTTTTCTCTCTTTTTTGTCTCACGCTTTTTTTTTTCTTTTTCTTCTCCCTCTTTTTCTTTTTTTTTCCTTTTTTCTCTCTTTATTTTCCTTATTTTCTTTTTCTCCCTCTTTCCAAGACAAACTAGATAAGATGCAGATTCGATCTGGCGAAGACGTGAGTGACCTCAACTATGATTATGACAATAAACAGTGCGTAGCACGTGGTGGAAATTGGTGGATGGGATGGTGGACAGCGGATGGGATAATGATGCAGCGGCTGCGTGATTAATGTGAACAAAACTCGAAACTCTAAAGAAACTAGACACTAAGACCAGCAACTCGACACGGCGATGCAACCGATAATTCAATAATGCAAACAATGAAAAGAAAATTGCAAAGGCTCAGTCTGGCTAGGACAAAGGATGAATAGATCTAACTTTTGTTTTGTGGCTTTTTCTTGGACAATAGGTAAGAAAATAAATCTAATCTAGGAAAAACTGGAAATTCTCACCGAACAACCTGAAAACTGATACCACTTGATAGAGGCGAGGGTCCCGATCTTTCGATGAGATGATAACTATCGATTTGGTGGAGACGACTTTGACGATCCGACTACAAACGTGCACGACATTGCGCCTTAGCAATCGCTAAACCAATCTCCTGAGGTTACTGACGACGCCGGAAGCACGGTCAGCCTGACCACGAAGGTCTATTCCTGCAAGCAATCGAAGAATGAGCAAGAATATGATAAAGCAATCTGAATATTGCAAATATATATGAGGTATTGATAATGATGGGGATCCGGAAGCGGTCTTGGTTTGGTCGTTGGACACAAACGAAGTACACGAAGTTGCAATGGCTAACTTTTAACTAAACAAATCCCAAGGAAAAACTACTAGATGGATCTACTTATATAGGAGCAAGGGGTGGAGGCCAAGGAGGTGGGAGGACGTCCCAAGGCAGCCTAAAACTAAATCTAGGTCGTGCAAGGCCAATGGGCCCAAGTGGAGGTGATGTAACACCTTTGGACTTGTAGTTTGACTCGGATTCTGCTGCAGCATCAGATTGTTTTGTCCACAACTCAACGCTCCGGACGAATTTGAAGGTGGTTCCAATTGGGTTGGAAAGTGCACGAAATCTAGTTTCCAACAAAAAAAGAATCACCCAATTCGGAGTCCGTATGAAAAACTTGTGTGCGTTTTGAGTCAGGTGTGTCTGTGCAGTCCGAATCTGAATCCAGAACGTGAGAGACTTGGACTCTATCTTCTCTTGGGCCAAAAGTGACGTGAGAGAACTTTTTGGACAGCAAATAAACATCTCTTTCTTCCTTATCTTCATATGTGAATTGTACAAATGTCCCATACACCTGCAATTAGACAAAACACAAAAGTGTGTGAAGTATTTTTGTTCTGGATAACATAAATAGATTATTGAATAGTTTGCACTAGAAATCACCTGACAAATATGCATATATGCAATATTTTTGGTCATATCCAAGGTAGTCATGTCCTCATCAAGGTCGGCCTGCAGAAACGTTAGTTCGCGCCAATGCTTGTCGATCCTGCACTTCACGTTCAGCTTTACAAGCAAGATGGAATAAACGAGTGATATTAGCATACTCCTTATAATCTAGAATGGTCCGAATCTCTCTATTTAATCCACCCAAAAAACGTGCAAGCATAGCTTCATTCTCCTCAACAATACCACATCTAATCATGCCAGTTTGTAATTCCTGATAATATTCTTCTACAAAAAATTTCCCTTGTCTTAAACGCTGCAATTTTTGAAGCAATTCACGTTGATAATATGGTGTAACCCAATGCGTACGCATAGCAGTTTTCAAAGCAGCCCAAGTAGTTGGAATAGGATATAATCTACAATGTTCAGACCACCATACACATGCAAAACTAGTGAAAGCACAAATAGCAGCAGCAACCCGTCTCTCCTCAGGATATTGTAAACATGTAAATCATTGTTCAGTTTCTAACTCCCAAGTAAGATATATATTAGGAACATATCTACCCTCAAATGGTGGAATATTCAATTTCAGTTTAGGAATATGGACATCATCTCGTACCTGAGGTGGTGGTGCAGGCCTACCATTGCGAATATTTGCATGTGGACGACCTGGTGGTTGTGGTGCAGGTGGTTGCACTAAGTTTTGATTTTGATCAACCTCATCCTCGTAATCTCCCACATAATCATCCTCCTCCGCATCAGCAGCAGGAGCCACAGAAGTATCAACAGCAGCACCAACAGTTTGGCCAAACACAAGAGGGACACGGCTCGCTCGGCGGAGGTCTGTTCGCGACGTGGAGGTAATCGTTGTTGTTGTTGTTGTTGTTGTTGTTGGAGAGGTGCGTTAGGTGCAGCGGGTGGTTGTGGTGGAAGACGCGCGAGCAATTCATTAAACTTGTTATCGAGCTTTGTTTCGAACGTCTTCTCCATGCCATCTATCTTCTCCATGGCCTCTTCGAATCTGTTTAACACATCTTGCACCTGTCCACTCATCATTTGCTGAAATTTATCATGCAAATCCTTATTCGTCATGTTCTCCCAGTCAGTCTCGTCGGCTTGTGATCCTGGCATGGTTAGCAGTAATAGAAACACACAGAATATGATCCTACAGACTACTAACAAGAGGTGGTGGTGGGTGTCACAAATCCGTCAAGCAAATCTCAAATTCTTACTAGTTCTTACCCAGCAGCAGACGGTGATCGGGAACCGTTGTAGTCAAAACTCTCAAAGCTTGGATAGAGCGATTACCAGGGAGAATCAAACGCACGATGTAGATGTATTTGGAGCTGGGAAGGCTTATAATATGGTAGCAAAAAGGGTCAGCAATAATTAATTCAGAGATGCAAAGTTGAATAAACGCTCAACAACGGTACTGTGCTGGTCCTAGGCTAGACTGTGCTAGAGACGCGAGCCTAGAACACTAACAAAATCACGGCGCTGCACGTAAACAAGGAAGGAGCACACTCTGAATTTTTTTTTTTGCACTTTTTTTTTCTCTTTTTTTTGCACTTTTTTTCTCTTTTTTTTGCTCCGCAACAATTTTTTTTCGAAAAAGTCTACAAATGGTCTAGAAACTGCCTAGCCAGAATTTTCCAGACTTAGTTTTTTTGAAACTGGAGCTATTTTTCTACTGCGGGTAACACGAAAGTTTGAGAGTCCTTTTCTATCACGACTCGGAGTATGGCGTGATCTGGAAGTCGAAAATAAAGCAACAAATACTAGACTCGGGCTAGGACTGGTGGCGGAGATGAATCTAGTGGAACTCGGACTGGTGGCGGAGATGAATCTGGTGGAACTCGGACTGGTGGCAGATATATGTTGCAGGTGGACTCGGATTGGCGTGATGGAGGTGGATATGTGGTATATGGCTGCGGTGATGTCGATGGTGGTAGATGGCAGTGGTGATGACGATGGTGGTATATGGCAGCGGTGAGGACGATGGTGGTATACGGCAGCGGTGATGATGATGATGCGGCGGCGGCGTGACAAGTTGTGAACAGAACTCGAAACTCTAAAGGACTAGACACTAAGACCAGCAACTAGACACGACAATGCAACCGCAAATTCAACAACGCAAATACAGAAAAGATTATGCAATGGCTCAGACTGGTTCGGATATGATGAACTAACCATAATTTTTTTGTGGCTTTTTCGTGGACTATAGGTATGAAGAAAAGACTCAATCTAAACTACGAAAAACTGTAAAATCTCACCGAGCAACCTGGAAATCTGATACCACTTGATAGAGGCGGTGTGCCCCGATCTTTCATGAGATGATGGATATCGCTTTGGTGGAAGTCGACTTTGACGATCCGACTACGAACGTGCGAGGACGTCGCGCCTTAGCAATCGCTAAACCAACTCCGAGAGGTTATTGACCACGCCGGAGCACGATCAACCTGACCACGAGGGTCTATTTCCTGCGAGCAAACGAAGAACAAGCAAGAAACTGAGATTGCAATCTGGATATTGCGAATATAAAAGGAAAGCTTTATTGATCAAGGTGGGGTTCTGTGACGCCTTTGTCTGGTCGTTGAACACAAACGAAGAACGCGAAGTTGCAGCTATGGCGAACTTTAATCTAAACAAAACCCAAAGTCTAAACGGTTCCCTAAGGGCTGTATATATAGAGGAAGAGAGGGGAATTTCGTGGCCCTTGGTGGAGGGGTCCGAAATCAACCCTATCTCTCGTTTCCCCACACATACGGACTCTAAAAATAGCCTATACTTATGTATTCCGAAATTACATGGGCCTGGCCCAATAAAAAGGTGACGCAACACCTATAATAGCCTCTAGATGAAATTTATGAAGTGACATCTTGTATATTTCTTCCAAGGCTTCATGCACTCGTTATGGTGGCTTCAAAGACCTGAAATCATCACTTGTAACTCCGTTCTTGTTCCCCTTGCACATGCCATCATCTCCATGCTTGTTCTTGCTCCAATGTTCATCCTTCTCCAAGCTAGGCCCTTCATTTGTAAGCAAAACAAATGTATCTAATTTAGGCAGCATCATATTCTCATGAACATTAGAATCATTACCAAGAAACGAAAGTACCTGGTAATTTAGTTGGCGTGCGCGAGCTCTAGTAATTGGTCCAATATGTATAGCAGCAGGGGTTGTGGGTGTAACAATGGTATTGATGTCCTCATCAGAGTTGTTGTATATCCTGCTTGGCAGTTGTTTTTCATCATCATCTTTACTGCCGTTGTGATCTTCACTTATATCTTGTTGTCCAGTGCTACTTAGTATCCTTCATTGATGCTAGTTGTGCTACGCCGTGACCTCATTAGTGTTCTAGGCTCGCGTCTCTAGTCCAGTGTAGCTTAGGACCAGCACAGTACCGTTGTTGAGCGTTTATTCAACATTGCATCTTTGAATTGATTATTGCTAATCTTTTGCTACCATATATAGCCAACCCAGCTCCACATATTTCTACACCGTGTATACGTACGTTCCCCTGGTAATCGCTTTACACAATCTTCAGAGTTACTTGACACCACTGGTTGCCTGTCACCACCTGCCACATGGTAAGAACTTGTAAGATATTGATATTTGCTTTACTGTGAGCACAGAACCACATCCTAGTAGTTCATAGGAACATTATTCTCGAATTTTGTTTCTTGTTTCTACTAATCATGACAGGTTCCGGAGATAGAAGTTCTTGGATGAGGGACACATCTTCACCATCACGAGAGTTGGGACAACACACACAAGCACATGGTCAGGTTATCTCTTTACCGTCATTTGAGGGTAGATTTAATCCTGCTATTTGTCTAGCTTGGAAGCTTGAAGTAGAACAAGTTTTTCGTCACCATGACTTTTCTGAACTTGAGAGAGTACGAGCTGCCACTAGAGCATTTACTAGTTTTGCTTCTGTTTGGTGGAGTGTGCATTGTAAGAAAAACATTGATAACCAACCCACAACTTGGAAACATTTGAAAGATGTAATGACACAACAATTTTTCCCTCCTTACTATCGTCGTGAATTGCTTCACAAATTTGAACAATTTAAACAAGGCAACAACACTGTTCATGCTTACTACCAAGAGTTCATATCTTATATGCATCATTGTGACATAGAAGAATCTGAGGATGATACAATGAATAGATTTTTTGGTGGTTTGAACCATGATATTCAGGCAAGATTTATGTATATTCCTCGTTGCATTACTGGTATGTATGTTCGTGCTTGTACCTTTGAGAGACAGTTGCAGGAGGATGCATTGGGTGACTATAACAACTACTATTCCAGTTCATGCTCACCACCGCCGGTTGGTTCCTCCACCATTGCACCTACTAGAGCAGCCCCACCTTGGATTGTGAGCGGGACATCATCTCAAGAGTATGGTGCATTGTCTACGTCTGTACTTACATCAGCTACGTCTTTGCGACAAGGTAACAGTAAAGGTATTGATGATATAACTTCACATGAGACTGATGCATCCCTAGTTAACTTGAATGCATCATGTATTGAGTTACCTGGTGATTTGAGCACAGCACCTATTTTAGAGAATCTTGATACTGTCATGAATGTGTCATGTGATCAAACAACTGAAATACCAACAATTTTGAGTGCACCCATTGAATTAACTGTTGATGCAAAAGAATCAATGTTTAATCATTTTGATATGACCTCTAATCTTGGTAATGATTCTGTGTTGAATGACTTATTGCATGTTTGCTTATTTAAGCATGTTGTAGCATATAAATTTGATGCAAGTAAGGTTTATTCACCAATGTTGGGATGGTTTAATGATGAACATTGTCAATCTTTTGAAATGAATAAGAGCTTCACTTATATGTGCAAACTGAGTTGCAATATTTTCATGCCTTCTACTTCTTGTGCTAATTTCTTGGCTTTAGATTTTATGAACTATGCAAGTTACTCATCTATTCATCTGTCATATATGCAAAAATCGAGGAAAGTAAAAAATGGATGATATATACATATACAACATGTACACCTTGTCTCTTTTGTTAGCCACATTTCAGATTAAGCAACACCGAGGACGGATTTATTTTCAAGAAGGGGAGGATGATGAGGACATGACTACCTTGGATATGACCAAAAATATTGCGTACATGCATATTTGTCAGGTGATTTCTAATGCAAACTATTCAATAATCTATTTACGTTATCCAGAACAAAAATACTTCACACATTTTTGTGTTTTGTCTAATTGTAGGTGTATGGGACATTTGTACAATCCACATATGAAGATAAGGAAGAAAGAGATGTTTATTTGCTGTTGAAAAAGCTCTCTCACGTCACTTATGGCCCAAGAGAAGATAGAATCCAAGTCTCTCACGTTCTGGACTCAGATTCGGACTGCACAGCCATACCTGACTCAAAACGTCAACAACTTTTTCATACGGACTCCTAATTGGGTGATTCCTTTTTTGTTGGAAAGTAGATTCCGTGCTCTTTCCAAACCAATTGGACTCACCTTAAAATTCGTCCGGAGCGTTGAGTTATGGACGAAACAATCTGGTGCTGCAGCAGAATCCGAGTCAAACTACAAGTCCAAATGTGTTACGTCACCTTCACTTGGGCCCATTGGCCTTGTACGACCTAGGGTTAGTTTTAGGCTGCCTTGGGACGTCCTCCCACCTCCTTGGCCGCCACCCCTTGCTCCTATATAAGTAGATCCATCTAGTAGCTTTTCCCTGGGGGATTTGTTTAGTTAAAAGTTAGCCAACGCAACTTCGTGTACTTTGTTTGTGTCCAACGACCAGACCAAGACCGCTTTCGGATCTCCACCTCTATCAATACTTCATACATATTTTCAGATTGCTTTTATCATATTCTTGCTCGTTCTTCGATTGCTTGCAGGAATAGACCTTCGTGGTCAGGTTGATCGTGCATCGGCTAGGTCAATAACCTCAGGAGATTGGTTTAGCGATTGCTAAGGCGCAACGTCGTGCATGTTTGTAGTCGGATCATCAAATTCGTCTCCACCAAATCGATAGTTATCATCTCATCGAAAGATCGGGACACCCTGCCTCTATCAACTAGACCACTTGAAAAAGCTTCACATGAGAGATTTTTTGTTTTTATGATTGGCCTAGAAACTTGCGCCTTTGAGATGTTTGCTCCTTCATGTAGCAAAGGGAGATCAAAAAACTAATTTGATATTTCTTCACGCATCCGAGTGCTAGCTGAAGTAGTATTTGTTGATGGGTGGACTAGCAGCAGAAAACTGCTTCGGGACTTGGAGCTTTAGACTCGAGCGTGGAGCCGCACTGCGACGCGCCTGAGAAGCCAAATACTCCCTGGTTCTTTCCTTGCAATGCC
This sequence comes from Triticum aestivum, assembly GCF_018294505.1. Lineage (NCBI taxonomy): Eukaryota > Viridiplantae > Streptophyta > Magnoliopsida > Poales > Poaceae > Triticum > Triticum aestivum. Next base: position 246,408 of record NW_025228098.1, read on the forward strand.
TCATCTTTTGACTGATGCCGACAGCTCCTGCTGTTGTGTTTTTAATGCATGTGTGGCTCTTGCTGAATTTAATGCATGTGCTGCTACTGCGTTTGTTTTTGTCACCCTATCCTTGATGCGGAGCATCCCTCGCTCATCCCCATGGATGTGCCTACATCTCCCTCAACACCACTTGGACCCATGACAAGAGCCCGAGCTAAGGCTATCAAAGATAAGGTGATGTAGGGTGGAACCTGATGAGGACATCAATACAATTGTTACACCCACAGCCCCTGCTGCTATACATACTGGACCAATTACTAGAGCTCGTGCACGCCAACTAAATTACCAGGTACTTTCGTTTCTTGGTAATGATTCTAATGTTCATGAGAATATGATGCTGCCTAAATTGGATACATTTGTTTTGCTTACAAATGAAGGGCCTAGCTTGGAGAAGGATGAACATTGGAGCAAGAACAAGCATGGAGATGATGGCATGCGCAAGGGAAACAAGAACGGAGTTACAAGTGATGATTTCAGGACTTTGAAGCCACCATAATGGGTGCATGAAGCCTTGGACGAAATATACAAGATGCCACTTCATAAATTTCGTCCCGAGGCTATTTTAGGTGCTGCGTCATCTTATTATTGGGCCAGGCCCATGTAATTTCGAAATACATAAGTATAAGCTATTTTTAGAGTCCGTATGTGTGGGGAAACAAGAGATAGGGTTGATTTCGGACCCCTCCACCAAGGGCCACGAAATTCCCCCCTCTTCCTCCATATGTACAGCCCTTAGGGCATCGTTTAGACTTTGGGTTTTGTTTAGATTAAAAGTTCGCCATAGCTGCAACTTCGCGTACTTCGTTTGTGTTCAACGACCAGACAAAGGCGTCACAGAACCCCACCTTGATCAATAAAGCTTTCATCTTATATTCGCAATATCCAGATTGCAATCTTAGTTTCTTGCTTGTTCTTCGTTTGCTCGCAGGAAACAGACCCTCGTGGTCAGGTTGATCGTGCTCCGGCGTGGTCAATAACCTCTCGGAGTTGGTTTAGCGATTGCTAAGGCGCGACGTCCTCGCACGTTCGTAGTCGGATCGTCAAAGTCGACTTCCACCAAAGCGATATCCATCATCTCATGAAAGATCGGGGCACACCGCCTCTATCAAGTGGTATCAGATTTCCAGGTTGCTCGGTGAGATTTTACAGTTTTTCGTAGTTTAGATCGAGTCTGTTCTTCATACCTACAGTCCACGAAAAAGCCACAAAAAAAATTAGGGTTAGTTCATCATATCCGAACCAATCTGAGCCTTTGCATAATCTTTTTAGGGTTTTGCTTTGTTGAATTTGCGGTTGCATCGTCGTGTCTAGTTGCTGGTCTTAGAGTCTAGTCTTTTAGAGTTTCGAGTTCTGGTCATAAGTTGTCACGCCGCCGCCGCACCATCATCGTCACCCCTGCCATCTACCACCACCGCTTATCCGCCACCGCTTCGAATCCGTATCCATATACCACCACAGCTGTCATATACCACCACTGCTGCCATCTACCACCATATATCCACCACCAATCCGAGTTCTTGTCATATTAGGTTTGTTTTCGAGATCCATCTAGATTCCGATTCGTGTTTCCTTGCCGGAGTAGGTTTCGCAAAAAAAAAAATTCGATTCCGAGTCGGGTAGCCACGCTCCGTTTAGGCCCAAAATTTTTTGAAAATGAATTTTTCGAAAACTTTTCTGGCTATCCTATTTTTAGGTGTTTCTGAGTGTTTTGAGACAGGTGCCATTATAGGAAGTTTTTTTTGACCCGTTTCCAGTTTTTGGGTCCGGGCAGTCAAAAAAAAGAGCGCAAAAAAAAAGAGCGAAAAAAAAATTCCAGAGTGTGCTTTTCCCTTGTTTACGTGCCGCGCCGTGATTTTGTTAGTGTTCTAGGCTCGCGTCTCTAGCACAGTCTAGCCTAGGACCAGCACAGTACCGTCGTTGAGCGTTTATTCAACTTTGCATCTCTGAATTGATTATTGCTGACCCTTTTTGCTACCATATTATAAGCCTTCCCAGCTCCACATACATCTACGTCGTGCGTTTGACTCTCCCTGGTAATCGCTCTATCCAAGCTTTGAGAGTTTTTGACTACAACGGTTGCCGATCACCGCCTGCTGCTGGGTAAGAACTGGTAAGAATTTGAGATTTGCTTGACGGATTTGTGACACCCACCACCACCACCAATTGTTCGTAGTCTGTAGGATCATATTCTTGTGTGTTTCTATTGCTGCTAACCATGCCAGGATCACAAGCCGACGAGATTGACTGGGAGAATTTATCGAACAAGGAGCTTCATGATAAGTTTCAGCAAATGATGACTGAACAGGTGCAAGATGTGCTGAACAATTTTGAAGAGGCCATGGAGAAGATCACTGGCTTTGAGAAGACGTTCGAAACAAAGCTCGATAACAAGTTTAATGAATTGCTCGCGCGTCTTCCACCACCACCACCCGCTGCAGCTAACGCACCTCTCCAACAACAACAACAACAACGACTACCTCCACGTCGCGAAGCAGACCTCCGCCGAGCAAGCCGTGTTCCTCTTGCGTTTGGCCAAACTGTCGGTGCTGCTGTTGATACTTCTGTGGCTCCTGCTGCTGATGCGGAGGAGGATGATTATGTGGGAGACTATGAGGATGAGGTTGATCAAAATCAACACTACGTGCAGCCACCTGTACCACCACCAGCAGGTCGACCTCAGGTATATATTCGTAATGGTAGGCCTGCACCACCACCTCAGGTACGAGATGATGTCCATATTCCTAAACTGAAATTGAATATTCCACCATTTGAGGGTAGATATGTTCCTGATATATATCTTACTTGGGAGTTAGAAACTGAACAACGATTTATATGTTTACAATATCCTGAGGAGAGACGAGTTGCTGCTGCCGTTTGTGCTTTCACTAGTTTTGCATGTGTATGGTGGTCTGAACATTGTAGATTATATCCTATTCCAACTACTTGGGCTGCTTTGAAAACTGCTATGCGTACGCGTTGGGTTCCACCATATTATCAACGTGAATTGCTTCAAAAATTGCAGCGTTTAAGACAAGGGAAAAATTCTGTAGAAGAATATTATCAGGAATTACAAACTGGCATGATTAGATGTGATATTGTTGAGGAGAATGAAGCTATGCTTGCACGTTTTCTGGGTGGATTAAATAGAGAGATTCAGACCATTCTAGACTATAAGGAGTATACTAATATCACTCGTTTATTCCATCTTGCTTGTAAAGCTGAACGTGAAGTGCAAGATCGACAAGCATTGGGGCGAACTAACTTTTCTGTAGGCCGACCTTCATCATGGACACCACGTGCATCTTGTACTTCAACTGCACCAGCACCTCCATCCGGTGCCACCTCCAGCCGTGATCCAAGAAAACAGGCACAACCACCATTATCTGCCAAGAGCGCACCTGCGGGGCCTGCACAGCGTTCTTCTTCTTCCATGGCATCAACAGGGCACACAAGTGATATTATGATGAGGACATGACTACCTTGGATATGACCAAAAATATTGCATATATGCATATTTGTCAGGTGATTTCTAGTGCAAACTATTCAATAATCTATTTATGTTATCCAGAACAAAAATACTTCACACACTTTTGTGTTTTGTCTAATTGCAGGTGTATGGGACATTTGTACAATCCACATATGAAGATAAGGAAGAAAGAGATGTTTATTTGCTGTCCAAAAAGTTCTCTCACGTCACTTTTGGCCCAAGAGACGATAGAGTCCAAGTCTCTCACGTTCTGGATTCAGATTCGGACTGCACAGACATACCTGACTCAAAACGCACACAAGTTTTTCATACGGACTCCGAATTGGGTGATTCTTTTTTTGTTGGAAACTAGATTTCGTGCACTTTCCAACCCAATTGGAATCACCTTCAAATTCGTCCGGAGCGTTGAGTTGTGGACGAAACAATCTGATGCTGCAGCAGAATCCGAGTCAAACTACAAGTCCAAAGGTGTTACATCACCTCCACTTGGGCCCATGAGCCTTGTACGACCTAGGGTTAGTTTTAGGCTGCCTTGGGACGTCCTCCCACCTCCTTGGCCGCCACCCCTTGCTCCTATATAAGTAGATCCATCTAGTAGCTTTTTGCTTGGGATTTGTTTAGTTAAAAGTTAGCCATTGCAACTTTGTGTGCTTCGTTTGTGTCCAACGACCAGACCAAGACCACTTTTCGGATCCCCACCATTATCAATACTTCATACATATTCGCGATATTCAGATTGCTTTTATCATATTCTTGCTTGTTCTTCGATTGCTTGCAGGAATAGACCTTCGTGGTCAGGTTGATCGTGCTCCGGCGTGGTCAATAACCTCTCGGAGTTGGTTTAGCGATTGCTAAGGCACAACGTCGTTGCACGTTTGTAGTCGGATCGTCAAAGTCATCTCCACCAAATCGATAGTTATCATCTCATCGAAAGATCGGGACACCCCGCCTCTATCAAGTGGTATCAGTTTTCAGGTTGCTCGGTGAGAATTTCCAGTTTTCCTAGATTAGATTTATTTTCTTACCTATTGTCCAAGAAAAATCCACAAAAAAGAGTTAGATCTATTCATCCTTTGTCCAAGCCAGTCTGAGCCTTTGCAATTTTCTTTTTATTGCTTGCATAGTTGAATTATCGGTTGCATCGTCGTGTCGAGTTGCTGGTCTTAGTGTCTAGGTTGTTTAGAGTTTCGAGTTCTGTTCACATTAGTCACGTCGCCGCTGCATCGTTATCCCTTTCGCTGTCCACCACCCATCCATCAATTTCCTCCACGTGCTACCCACCGTTCATTGTCATAATCATAGTTGAGATCGTTCCTATCTTCGCTTGATCCAATCTACATCTTATCTAGTTTGTTTTGGAAAGAGGGAGAGAGAAAAAAAAGATAGAGAAAAAAAACGAGAGAAAAAAAAGTAAAAAAAAAGTCAGAGAAAAAAAAAGGAAAAGAAAAAAAGTGTGAGAAAAAAAGAGAGGAGAAAAAAAACAAAATTCGGATCTATCTAGACTCAATCTCGTAGTTGAATTCGGATTGGAATCTGTTTTGTGCACTGTTCAGTAAAACAGGCATAACTTCCTCATATGAAGTCTGTTTTGGCTCCGCGAGTACTCAAATGAAAGCTAGCGACGAGCCGCATCTAAATAGTTGCAGAAGCTAGTTCAGTATTTGGCACCTCAACATCAGCTTCTAAATAGGTCTACTGCTATTGTGATCTTCACTTATATCTTGCTGTCCAGAGCTACTTCATTTCCTTTATTGATGCTAGTTGTGCTACGACGTGACCTCATTAGTGTTCTAGGCTCGCGTCTCTAGTTTGGTCTAGCCTAGGACCAGCACAGTACCGTCGTTGAGCGTTTATTCAACATTGCATCTTTGAATTGATTATTGCTAATCTTTTGCTACCATATATAGCCAACCCAGCTCCACATATTTCTACACCGTGTATACGTACGCTCCCCTGGCAATCGCTTTACTCAATATTCGGAGTTACTTGACACCGCTGGTTGCCGATCACCGCCTGCTGCATGGTAAAACCTTGTAAGACATTGATATTTGCTTTACTGTGAGCGTTTTACCACCACATCCTAGTAGTTATAGGAACATTATTTTTGGGTTTTGTTTCTTGTTCTACTAATCATGACAGGATCCAGAGTCAATTCATGGGCTTTGTCGATCGCGGGAGACGTGCCACCACCTTTGCAAATACCACAACCGTCACGAGAGGTGCACAAACATCCAAATGCACATGATCAGGTTAATGTATCTATACCACCATTTAATGGCCGTTTTAAACCTGCTTTATATATTGAATGGGAATTCGACATAAAAAATATATTTGCTTCCCATAATTTCGATGAACATAAAAAGGTTAAGGTTGCGGTTGGTTCTTTCACTGGTTATGCTTTGGTTTGGTGGAGTGAATATTGTCGGTTACACCCTGATTATATACCTACTACTTGGGATGATTTGAAACTTGCCATGCGACATACTTTCGTCCCTGCTTATTATACTCGTGACATGATTAAGAAGTTGCAACACTTAAAACAAGGTAGTGAAACTGTAACAAAATATTATGATGATTTACAAACTACCTTGTTGCATTCCTCTTTAGAAGAAAGTGAAGATGATTTTATGGATAGATTTTGGGGAGGATTAAACCGTGATATTCAAGAGATACTAATTCATGAAGAGTGTTATCCTATGGACCATTTGTTTCATCTTGTGATGAGGACATCAATACAATTGTTACACCCACAGCCCCTGCTGCTATACATACTGGACCAATTACTAGAGCTCGTGCACGCCAACTAAATTACCAGGTACTTTCGTTTCTTGGTAATGATTCTAATGTTCATGAGAATATGATGCTGCCTAAATTGGATACATTTGTTTTGCTTACAAATGAAGGGCCTAGCTTGGAGAAGGATGAACATTGGAGCAAGAACAAGCATGGAGATGATGGCATGCGCAAGGGAAACAAGAACGGAGTTACAAGTGATGATTTCAGGACTTTGAAGCCACCATAATGGGTGCATGAAGCCTTGGACGAAATATACAAGATGCCACTTCATAAATTTCGTCCCGAGGCTATTTTAGGTGCTGCGTCACCTTATTATTGGGCCAGGCCCATGTGATTTCGAAATACATAAGTATAGGCTATTTTTAGAGTCCGTATGTGTGGGGAAACAAGAGATAGGGTTGATTTCGGACCCCTCCACCAAGGGCCACGAAATTCCCCCCCTCTTCCTCCATATATACAGCCCTTAGGGCATCGTTTAGACTTTGGGTTTTGTTTAGATTAAAAGTTCGCCATAGCTGCAACTTCGCGTACTTCGTTTGTGTTCAACGACCAGACAAAGGCGTCACAGAACCCCACCTTGATCAATAAAGCTTTCATCTTATATTCGCAATATCCAGATTGCAATCTCAGTTTCTTGCTTGTTCTTCGTTTGCTCGCAGGAAACAGACCCTCGTGGTCAGGTTGATCGTGCTCCGGCGTGGTCAATAACCTCTCGGAGTTGGTTTAGCGATTGCTAAGGCGCGACGTCCTCGCACGTTCGTAGTCGGATCGTCAAAGTCGACTTCCACCAAAGCGAAATCCATCATCTCATCGAAAGACGGGACACCTTTGCCTCTATCATTATTGCTGACCCTTTTTGCTACCATATTATAAGCCTTCCCAGCTCCACATACATCTACGTCGTGCGTTTGACTCTCCCTGGTAATCGCTCTATCCAAGCTTTGAGAGTTTTTGACTACAACGGTTGCCGATCACCGCCTGCTGCTGGGTAAGAACTGGTAAGAATTTGAGATTTGCTTGACGGATTTGTGACACCCACCACCACCACTTGTTCGTAGTCTGTAGGATCATATTCTTGTGTGTTTCTATTGCTGCTAACCATGCCAGGATCACAAGCCGACGAGATTGACTGGGAGAATTTATCGAACAAGGAGCTTCATGATAAGTTTCAGCAAATGATGACTGAACAGGTGCAAGATGTGCTGAACAATTTTGAAGAGGCCATGGAGAAGATCACTGGCCTTGAGAAGACGTTCGAAATAAAGCTCGATAACAAGTTTAATGAATTGCTCGCGCGTCTTCCACCACCACCACCCGCTGCACCTAACGCACCTCTCCAACAACAACAACAACGACTACCTCCACGTCGCGAAGCAGACCTCCGCCGAGCAAGCCGTGTTCCTCTTGCGTTTGGCCAAACTGTTGGTGCTGCTGTTGATACTTCTGTGGCTCCTGCTGCTGATGCGGAGGAGGATGATTATGTGGGAGATTATGAGGATGAGGTTGATCAAAATCAACACTACGTGCAGCCACCTGTACCACCACCAGCAGGTCGACCTCAGGTATATATTCGTAATGGTAGGCCTGCACCACCACCTCAGGTACGAGATGATGTCCATATTCCTAAACTGAAATTGAATATTCCACCATTTGAGGGTAGATATGTTCCTGATATATATCTTACTTGGGAGTTAGAAACTGAACAACGATTTATATGTTTACAATATCCTGAGGAGAGACGAGTTGCTGCTGCCGTTTGTGCTTTCACTAGTTTTGCATGTGTATGGTGGTCTGAACATTGTAGATTATATCCTATTCCAACTACTTGGGCTGCTTTGAAAACTGCTATGCGTACGCGTTGGGTTCCACCATATTATCAACGTGAATTGCTTCAAAAATTGCAGCGTTTAAGACAAGGGAAAAATTCTGTAGAAGAATATTATCAGGAATTACAAACTGGCATGATTAGATGTGATATTGTTGAGGAGAATGAAGCTATGCTTGCACGTTTTCTGGGTGGATTAAATAGAGAGATTCAGACCATTCTAGACTATAAGGAGTATACTAATATCACTCGTTTATTCCATCTTGCTTGTAAAGCTGAACGTGAAGTGCAAGATCGACAAGCATTGGGGCGAACTAACTTTTCTGTAGGCCGACCTTCATCATGGACACCACGTGCATCTTGTACTTCAACTGCACCAGCACCTCCATCCGGTGCCACCTCCAGCCGTGATCCAAGAAAACAGGCACAACCACCATTATCTGCCAAGAGCGCACCTGCGGGGCCTGCACAGCGTTCTTCTTCTTCCATGGCATCAACAGGGCACACAAGTGATATTATGATGAGGACATGACTACCTTGGATATGACCAAAAATATTGCATATATGCATATTTGTCAGGTGATTTCTAGTGCAAACTATTCAATAATCTATTTATGTTATCCAGAACAAAAATACTTCACACACTTTTGTGTTTTGTCTAATTGCAGGTGTATGGGACATTTGTACAATCCACATATGAAGATAAGGAAGAAAGAGATGTTTATTTGCTGTCCAAAAAGTTCTCTCACGTCACTTTTGGCCCAAGAGACGATAGAGTCCAAGTCTCTCACGTTCTGGATTCAGATTCGGACTGCACAGACATACCTGACTCAAAACGCACACAAGTTTTTCATACGGACTCCGAATTGGGTGATTCTTTTTTTGTTGGAAACTAGATTTCGTGCACTTTCCAACCCAATTGGAATCACCTTCAAATTCGTCCGGAGCGTTGAGTTGTGGACGAAACAATCTGATGCTGCAGCAGAATCCGAGTCAAACTACAAGTCCAAAGGTGTTACATCACCTCCACTTGGGCCCATGAGCCTTGTACGACCTAGGGTTAGTTTTAGGCTGCCTTGGGACGTCCTCCCACCTCCTTGGCCGCCACCCCTTGCTCCTATATAAGTAGATCCATCTAGTAGCTTTTTGCTTGGGATTTGTTTAGTTAAAAGTTAGCCATTGCAACTTTGTGTGCTTCGTTTGTGTCCAACGACCAGACCAAGACCACTTTTCGGATCCCCACCATTATCAATACTTCATACATATTCGCGATATTCAGATTGCTTTTATCATATTCTTGCTTGTTCTTCGATTGCTTGCAGGAATAGACCTTCGTGGTCAGGTTGATCGTGCTCCGGCGTGGTCAATAACCTCTCGGAGTTGGTTTAGCGATTGCTAAGGCACAACGTCGTTGCACGTTTGTAGTCGGATCGTCAAAGTCATCTCCACCAAATCGATAGTTATCATCTCATCGAAAGATCGGGACACCCCGCCTCTATCATATTATTTGTCGTCGTTGTAAGGGAGGAGGTCATTATGCGAGAGAATGCAAATCTCCGCGTGTGATAATTGCTACCGCGGATGGTGGATATGAGTCCGCTAGTGACTATGATGAGGAGACTTTGGCTCTTATTACACGTGAAGAACATGGTGGAGATGATTCTGATCATGAGACGCAATACATGGCTCCTGAAGACGCTGACATGTATGAATGTTTAGTTGCTCAACGTGTTTTGAGTGTGCAGGTCACACAAGCTGAGCAAAATCAGAGGCACAATTTCTTCCATACCAAGGGAGTTGTGAAGGAACGTTCTGTGCGCGTCATCATAGACGGAGGGAGCTGCAACAACTTGGCTAGCATGGAGATGGTGGAGAAGCTTTCTCTCACCACAAGACCACATCCACATCCTTACTACATCCAATGGTTCAACAACAGCGGCAAAGTTAAGGTAACACGTACTGTTCGTGTGCATTTTAGTATCTCTACATATGCTGATTATGTTGATTGTGATGTGGTACCTATGCAAGCATGTTCCTTATTACTTGGTAGACCATGGCAATTTGATAAAAATTCTGTACACCATGGTAGAAACAATCACTATACTCTTGTTCATAAGGATAAAAATATTACTTTGCTTCCTATGACTCCTGATTCCATTTTGAAAGATGATATTAATAGAGCTAATAAAGCAAAACAGGAGACGAATAAGAGTGAAAATCAGATTGTGGCAAAAGAATTTGAGCAACAAATGAAGCCTAATAATAAACCATCTAGTGTTGCTTCTGAAATTAAATTGAAAAGTGCATGTTTATTTGCCACCAAATCTGATATTGATGAGCTAGATTTCAGCAAATCTGTTTGCTATGCTTTTGTGTGCAAAGAGGCATTATTTTCATTCGAGGACGTGCCTTCCTCTTTGCCTCCTGCTGTCACTAAGATTTTGCAGGAGTTCGCTGATGTCTTTCCACAAGACGTGCCACCGGGATTACCGCCTATTCGAGGGATTGAGCATCAGATTGACTTAATTCCCGGTGCTTCACTGCCAAACCGTGCACCATACCGTACCAATCCAGAGGAGACGAAGGAGATTATGCGTCAAGTACAAGAGCTTCTCGACAAAGGTTATATACGCGAATCCCTTAGTCATTGTGTTGTTCCTATTATTCTAGTGCCGAAAAAGGATGGTACATCACGTATGTGTGTTGATTGTAGAGGCATTAATAATATTACTATTCGTTATCGTCATCCTATTCCTAGGCTAGATGATATGCTTGATGAATTGAGTGGCTCTACAATATTCTCCAAAGTTGATTTGCGTAGTGGATACCATCAAATTCGTATGAAATTGGGAGATGAATGGAAAACAGCATTCAAAACTAAGTTTGGATTATATGAGTGGTTAGTCATGCCTTTTGGGTTAACTAATGCACCTAGTACTTTCATGAGATTAACGAACGAAGTTTTACGTGCTTTCATTGGACGATTTGTGGTAGTTTACTTTGATGACATATTGATTTATAGCAGATCTTTGGGCTGAACATTGTAGATTATATCCTATTCCAACTACTTGGGCTGCTTTGAAAACTGCTATGCGTACGCGTTGGGTTCCACCATATTATCAACGTGAATTGCTTCAAAAATTGCAGCGTTTAAGACAAGGGAAAAATTCTGTAGAAGAATATTATCAGGAATTACAAACTGGCATGATTAGATGTGGTATTGTTGAGGAGAATGAAGCTATGCTTGCACGTTTTCTGGGTGGATTAAATAGAGAGATTCAGACCATTCTAGACTATAAGGAGTATACTAATATCACTCGTTTATTCCATCTTGCTTGTAAAGCTGAACGTGAAGTGCAGGATCGACAAGCATTGGGGCGAACTAACTTTTCTGCAGGCCGACCTTCGTCATGGACACCACGTGCATCTTCTACTTCAACTGCACCAGCACCTCCATCCGGTGCCACCTCCAGCCGTGATACAAGAAAACAGGCACAACCACCATTATCTGCCAAGAGCGCACCTGCGGGGCCTGCACAGCGTTCTTCTTCTTCCATGGCATCAACAGGGCACACAAGTGATATTATTTGTCGTCGTTGTAAGGGAGGAGGTCATTATGCGAGGGAATGCAAATCTCCGCGTGTGATGATTGCTACCGCGGATGGTGGATATGAGTCCGCTAGTGACTATGATGAGGAGACTTTGGCTCTTATTACACGTGAAGAACATGGTGGAGATGATTCTGATCATGAGACGCAATACATGGCTCCTGAAGACGCTGACAGGTATGAATGTTTAGTTGCTCAACATGTTTTGAGTGTGCAGGTCACACAAGCTGAGCAAAATCAGAGGCACAATTTGTTCCATACCAAGGGAGTTGTGAAGGAACGTTCTGTGCGCGTCATAATAGACGGAGGGAGCTGCAACAACTTGGCTAGCATGGAGATGGTGGAGAAGCTTTCTCTCACCACAAGACCACATCCACATCCTTACTACATCCAATGGTTCAACAACAGCGGCAAGGTTAAGGTAACACGTACTGTTCGTTTGCATTTTAGTATCTCTACATATGCTGATTATGTTGATTGTGATGTGGTACCTATGCAAGCATGTTCCTTATTACTTGGTAGACCATGGCAATTTGATAAAAATTCTGTACACCATGGTAGAAACAATCACTATACTCTTGTTCATAAGGATAAAAATATTACTTTGCTTCCTATGACTCCTGATTCCATTTTGAAAGATGATATTAATAGAGCTAATAAAGCACAACAGGAGAAGAATAAGAGTGAAAATCAGATTGTGGTAAAAGAATTTGAGCAACAAATGAAGCCTAATAATAAACCATCTAGTGTTGCTTCTGAAATTAAATTGAAAAGTGCATGTTTATTTGCCACCAAATCTGATATTGATGAGCTAGATTTCAGCAAATCTGTTTGCTATGCTTTTGTGTGCAAAGAGGCATTATTTTCATTCGAGGACGTGCCTTCCTCTTTGCCTCCTGCTGTCACTAACATTTTGCAGGAGTTCGCTGACGTTTTTCCACAAGACGTGCCACCGGGATTACCGCCTATTCGAGGGATTGAGCATCAGATTGACTTAATTCCCGGTGCTTCACTGCCAAACCGTGCACCATACCGTACCAATCCAGAGGAGACGAAGGAGATTATGCGTCAATTACAAGAGCTTCTCGACAAAGGTTATATACGCGAATCCCTTAGTCCTTGTGCTGTTCCTATTATTCTAGTGCCGAAAAAGGATGGCACATCACGTATGTGTGTTGATTGTAGAGGCATTAATAATATTACTATTCGTTATCGTCATCCTATTCCTAGGCTAGATGATATGCTTGATGAATTGAGTGGCTCTACAATATTCTCCAAAGTTGATTTGCGTAGTGGCTACCATCAAATTCGTATGAAATTGGGAGATGAATGGAAAACAACATTTAAAACTAAGTTTGGATTATATGAGTGGTTAGTCATGCCTTTTGGGTTAACTAATGCACCTAGTACTTTCATGAGATTAATGAACGAAGTTTTACGTGCTTTCATTGGACGATTTGTGGTAGTTTACTTTGATGACATATTGATTTATAGCAGATCTTTGGAAGAACATTTGGAACATTTACGTGCTGTTTTTATTGCTCTACGTGATGCACGTTTGTTTGGTAACCTTGGGAAGTGCACCTTTTGCACCGACCGAGTATCTTTTCTTGGCTATGTTGTTACTACACAGGGAATTGAAGTTGATAAAGCCAAGATTGAAGCTATTGAGAGTTGGCCGCAGCCCAAAACGGTCACACAAGTGAGGAGTTTTCTTGGCCTCGCTGGATTCTATAGGCGTTTTGTGAGAGATTTCAGCACCATTGCTGCACCTCTCAATGAGCTTACAAAGAAAGATGTGCCTTTTCCTTGGGGTACCGCACAGGAAGAAGCCTTCACAGTATTGAAAGATAAGTTGACACATGCTCCTTTACTCCAACTTCCTGATTTTAATAAGACTTTTGAGCTTGAATGTGATGCTAGTGGAATTGGATTAGGAGGTGTGTTATTACAAGATGGCAAACCTGTTGCATACTTTTCTGAAAAATTGAGTGGGCCTAGTCTGAATTATTCTACTTATGATAAAGAATTATATGCTCTTGTTCGGACTTTAGAAACATGGCAACATTATTTATGGCCCAAAGAATTTGTTATACATTCTGATCATGAATCTTTGAAACATATTAAAAGTCAAGCTAAACTGAATCGTAGACATGCTAAATGGGTTGAATTCATTGAGACTTTCCCTTATGTCATTAAACACAAGAAGGGAAAAGAAAATGTTATTGCTGATGCATTGTCTCGTCGCTATACTATGCTTTCACAACTTGACTTCAAAATATTTGGTTTAGAGACCATCAAAGAACAATATGTGCATGATGCTGATTTTAAAGATGTAATGCAGAATTGTAAAGAAGGAAGAATGTGGAACAAGTTTGTCGTTAACGATGGATTTGTGTTTCGTGCTAACAAGCTATGCATTCCAGCTAGCTCCGTTCGTCTTTTGTTGTTGCAGGAGGCGCATGGAGGAGGATTAATGGGACACTTTGGCGTGAAGAAGACGGAGGACGTACTTGCTACACATTTCTTTTGGCCAAAGATGAGACGGGATGTTGAGCGTTTTATTGCTCGATGCACTACATGTCAAAAAGCTAAGTCACGACTCAATCCTCATGGTTTATATATGCCTTTGCCTGTACCTAGTGTTCCTTGGGAGGATATATCTATGGACTTTGTTTTAGGTTTACCTCGAACAAAGAAGGGGAGGGATAGCATATTTGTTGTCGTGGATAGATTCTCGAAAATGGCACACTTTATACCATGTCATAAAAGCGATGATGCTGTTAATGTTGCTGATTTGTTCTTTCGTGAAATTATTCGCTTGCATGGTGTGCCAAATACTATTATTTCACATCGTGATACTAAATTTCTTAGCCACTTTTGGAGATGTTTATGGGCTAAGTTGGGGACTAAACTGCTTTTTAGTACTACTTGTCACCCCCAAACTGATGGACAAACTGAAGTAGTCAATAGAACGTTGTCTACTATGCTTAGGGCTGTTTTGAAGAATAATAAGAAAATGTGGGAGGAATGCTTGCCTCATATTGAATTTGCTTATAATCGTTCATTGCATTCTACTACTAAGATGTGCCCTTTTGAAGTTGTGTATGGTTTCCTACCTCGTGCACCTATTGATTTGTTGCCTCTTCCATCTTCGGAGAAGGTTAATTTTGATGCTAAACAACGTGCTGAATTGATTTTAAAAATGCATGAGTTAACTAAGGAAAACATTGAGCGCATGAATGCTAAATATAAACTTGCTGGAGATAAGGGTAGAAAACATGTTGTGTTTGCACCTGGAGATCTTGTTTGGTTACATTTGCGTAAGGATAGATTTCCTGATTTGCGCAAATCAAAGTTAATGCCACGTGCTGATGGTCCCTTTAAGGTGTTAGAGAAAATAAATGATAATGCATATAAACTTGAGCTGCCTGCAGATTTTGGGGTTAGTCCCACTTTTAAGATTGCAGATTTGAAGCCTTATTTGGGTGAGGAAGATGAACTTCCGTCGAGGACGACTTCATTTCAAGAAGGGGAGGATGATGAGGACATCAATACAATTGTTACACCCACAGCCCCTGCTGCTATACATACTGGACCAATTACTAGAGCTCGTGCACGCCAACTAAATTACCAGGTACTTTCGTTTCTTGGTAATGATTCTAATGTTGATGAGAATATGATGCTGCCTAAATTGGATACATTTGTTTTGCTTACAAATGAAGGGCCTAGCTTGGAGAAGGATGAACATTGGAGCAAGAACAAGCATGGAGATGATGGCATGTGCAAGGGGAACAAGAACGGAGTTACAAGTGATGATTTCAGGACTTTGAAGCCACCATAATGGGTGCATGAAGCCTTGGACGAAATATACAAGATGCCACTTCATAAATTTCGTCCCGAGGCTATTTTAGGTGCTGCGTCACCTTATTATTGGGCCAGGCCCATGTAATTTCGAAATACATAAGTATAGGCTATTTTTAGAGTCTGTATGTGTGGGGAAACAAGAGATAGGGTTGATTTCGGACCCCTCCACCAAGGGCCACGAAATTCCCCCCTCTTCCTCCATATATACAGCCCTTAGGGCATCGTTTAGACTTTGGGTTTTGTTTAGATTAAAAGTTCGCCATAGCTGCAACTTCGCGTACTTCGTTTGTGTTCAACGACCAGACAAAGGCGTCACAGAACCCCACCTTGATCAATAAAGCTTTCATCTTATATTCGCAATATCCAGATTGCAATCTTAGTTTCTTGCTTGTTCTTCGTTTGCTCGCAGGTAACAGACCCTCGTGGTCAGGTTGATCGTGCTCCGGCGTGGTCAATAACCTCTCGGAGTTGGTTTAGCGATTGCTAAGGCGCGACGTCCTCGCACGTTCGTAGTCGGATCGTCAAAGTCGACTTCCACCAAAGCGAAATCCACCATCTCATCGAAAGACGGGACACCTTTGCCTCTATCATTAAGGTAACACGTACTGTTCGTGTGCATTTTAGTATCTCTACATATGCTGATTATGTTGATTGTGATGTGGTACCTATGCAAGCATGTTCCTTATTACTTGGTAGACCATGGCAATTTGATAAAAATTCTGTACACCATGGTAGAAACAATCACTATACTCTTGTTCATAAGGATAAAAATATTACTTTGCTTCCTATGACTCCTGATTCCATTTTGAAAGATGATATTAATAGAGCTAATAAAGCACAACAGGAGAAGAATAAGAGTGAAAATCAGATTGTGGCAAAAGAATTTAAGCAACAAATGAAGCCTAATAATAAACCATCTACTGTTGCTTCTGAAATTAAATTGAAAAGTGCATGTTTATTTGCCACCAAATCTGATATTGATGAGCTAGATTTCAGCAAATCTGTTTGCTATGCTTTTGTGTGCAAAGAGGCATTATTTTCATTCGAGGACGTGCCTTCCTCTTTGCCTCCTGCTGTCACTAACATTTTGCAGGAGTTCGCTGACGTTTTTCCACAAGACGTGCCACCGGGATTACCGCCTATTCGAGGGATTGAGCATCAGATTGACTTAATTCCCGGTGCTTCACTGCCAAACCGTGCACCATACCGTACCAATCCAGAGGAGACGAAGGAGATTATGCGTCAAGTACAAGAGCTTCTCGACAAAGGTTATATACGCGAATCCCTTAGTCCTTGTGCTGTTCCTATTATTTTAGTGCCGAAAAAGGATGGTACATCACGTATGTGTGTTGATTGTAGAGGCATTAATAATATTACTATTCGTTATCGTCATCCTATTCCTAGGCTAGATGATATGCTTGATGAATTGAGTGGCTCTACAATATTCTCCAAAGTTGATTTGCGTAGTGGATACCATCAAATTCGTATGAAATTGGGAGATGAATGGAAAACAGCATTCAAAACTAAGTTTGGATTATATGAGTGGTTAGTCATGCCTTTTGGGTTAACTAATGCACCTAGTACTTTCATGAGATTAACGAACGAAGTTTTACGTGCTTTCATTGGACGATTTGTGGTAGTTTACTTTGATGACATATTGATTTATAGCAGATCTTTGGGCTGAACATTGTAGATTATATCCTATTCCAACTACTTGGGCTGCTTTGAAAACTGCTATGCGTACGCGTTGGGTTCCACCATATTATCAACGTGAATTGCTTCAAAAATTGCAGCGTTTAAGACAAGGGAAAAATTCTGTAGAAGAATATTATCAGGAATTACAAACTGGCATGATTAGATGTGGTATTGTTGAGGAGAATGAAGCTATGCTTGCACGTTTTCTGGGTGGATTAAATAGAGAGATTCAGACCATTCTAGACTATAAGGAGTATACTAATATCACTCGTTTATTCCATCTTGCTTGTAAAGCTGAACGTGAAGTGCAGGATCGACAAGCATTGGGGCGAACTAACTTTTCTGCAGGCCGACCTTCATCATGGACACCACGTGCTTCTTCTACTTCAACTGCACTAGCACCTCCATCCGGTGCCACCTCCAGCCGTGATACAAGAAAACAGGCACAACCACCATTATCTGCCAAGAGCGCACCTGCGGGGCCTGCACAGCGTTCTTCTTCTTCCATGGCATCAACAGGGCACACAAGTGATATTATTTGTCGTCGTTGTAAGGGAGGAGGTCATTATGCGAGGGAATGCAAATCTCCGCGTGTGATGATTGCTACCGCGGATGGTGGATATGAGTCCGCTAGTGACTATGATGAGGAGACATTGGCTCTTATTACACGTGAAGAACATGGTGGAGATGATTCTGATCATGAGACGCAATACATGGCTCCTGAAGACGCTGACAGGTATGAATGTTTAGTTGCTCAACGTGTTTTGAGTGTGCAGGTCACACAAGCTGAGCAAAATCAGAGGCACAATTTGTTCCATACCAAGGGAGTTGTGAAGGAACGTTCTGTGCGCGTCATAATAGACGGAGGGAGCTGCAACAACTTGGCTAGCATTGAGATGGTGGAGAAGCTTTCTCTCACCACAAGACCACATCCACATCCTTACTACATCCAATGGTTCAACAACAGCGGCAAGGTTAAGGAGTTCGCTGACGTTTTTCCACAAGACGTGCCACCGGGATTACCGCCTATTCGAGGGATTGAGCATCAGATTGACTTAATTCCCGGTGCTTCACTGCCAAACCGTGCACCATACCGTACCAATCCAGAGGAGACGAAGGAGATTATGCGTCAAGTACAAGAGCTTCTCGACAAAGGTTATATACGCGAATCCCTTAGTCCTTGTGCTGTTCCTATTATTCTAGTGCCGAAAAAGGATGGTACATCACGTATGTGTGTTGATTGTAGAGGCATTAATAATATTACTATTCGTTATCGTCATCCTATTCCTAGGCTAGATGATATGCTTGATGAATTGAGTGGCTCTACAATATTCTCCAAAGTTGATTTGCGTAGTGGCTACCATCAAATTCGTATGAAATTGGGAGATGAATGTAAAACAGCATTTAAAACTAAGTTTGGATTATATGAGTGGTTAGTCATGCCTTTTGGGTTAACTAATGCACCTAGTACTTTCATGAGATTAATGAACGAAGTTTTACGTGCTTTCATTGGACGATTTGTGGTAGTTTACTTTGATGACATATTGATTTATAGCAGATCTTTGGAGGAACATTTGGAACATTTACGTGCTGTTTTTATTGCTCTACGTGATGCACGTTTGTTTGGTAACCTTGGGAAGTGCACCTTTTGCACCGACCGAGTATCTTTTCTTGGCTATGTTGTTACTCCACAGGGAATTGAAGTTGATAAAGCCAAGATTGAAGCTATTGAGAGTTGGCCGCAGCCCAAAACGGTCACACAAGTGAGGAGTTTTCTTGGCCTCGCTGGATTCTATAGGTGTTTTGTGAGAGATTTCAGCACCATTGCTGCACCTCTCAATGAGCTTACAAAGAAAGATGTGCCTTTTCTTTGGGGTACCGCACAGGAAGAAGCCTTCACGGTATTGAAAGATAAGTTGTGATAGAGGCGAGGGTGTCCCGATCTTTCGATGAGATGATAACTATCGATTTGGTGGAGACGACTTTGACGATCCGACTACAAACATGCACGACGTTGCGCCTTAGCAATCGCTAAACCAATCTCCTGATGTTACTGACGATGCCGGAAGCACGGTCAGCCTGACCACGAAGGTCTATTCCTGCAAGCAATCGAAGAACGAGCAAGAATATGATAAAGCAATTTGAATATTGCAAATATATATGAGGTATTGATAATGGTGGGGATCCGGAAGCGGTCTTGGTCTGGTCGTTGGACACAAACGAAGTACACGAAGTTGCAATGGCTAACTTTTAACTAAACAAATCCCAAGGAAAAGCTACTAGATGGATCTACTTATATAGGAGCAAGGGGTGGCGGCCAAGGAGGTGGGAGGACGTCCCAAGGCAGCCTAAAACTAAATCTAGGTCGTACAAGGCCAATGGCCCAAGTGGAGGTGATGTAACACCTTTGGACTTGTAGTTTGACTGGATTCTGCTGCAGCATCAGATTGTTTCGTCCACAACTCAACGCTCCGGACGAATTTGAAGGTGATTCCACTTGGGTTGGAAAGTGCACGAAATCTAGTTTCCAACAAAAAAAGAATCACCCAATTCGGAGTCCGTATGAAAAACTTGTGTGCGTTTTGAGTCAGGTATGTCTGTGCAGTCCGAATCTGAATCCAGAACGTGAGAGACTTGGACTCTATCTTCTCTTGGGCCAAAAGTGACGTGAGAGAACTTTTTGGACAGCAAATAAACATCTCTTTCTTCCTTATCTTCATATGTGGATTGTACAAATGTCCCATACACCTACAATTAGACAAAACACAAAAGTGTGTGAAGTATTTTTGTTCTGGATAACATAAATAGATTATTGAATAGTTTGCACTAGAAATCACCTGACAAATATGCATATATGCAATATTTTTGGTCATATCCAAGGTAGTCATGTCCTCATCAGTACTTGATAGAGGCGAGGGTGTCCCGATCTTTCGATGAGATGATAACTATCGATTTGGTGGAGACGACTTTGACGATCCGACTACAAACGTGCACGACATTGCGCCTTAGCAATCGCTAAACCAATCTCCTGAGGTTACTGACAATGCCGAAAGCACGGTCAGCCTGACCACGAAGGTCTATTCCTGCAAGCAATCGAAGAACGAGCAAGAATATGATAAAGCAATCTGAATATTGCAAATATATATGAGGTATTGATAATGGTGGGGATCCGGAAGCGGTCTTGGTCTGGTCGTTGGACACAAACGAAGTACACGAAGTTGCAATGGCTAACTTTTAACTAAACAAATCCCAAGGAAAAGCTACTAGATGGATCTACTTATATAGGAGCAAGGGGTGGCGGCCAAGGAGGTGGGAGGACGTCCCAAGGCAGCCTAAAACTAAATCTAGGTCGTACAAGGTCAATGGGCCCAAGTGGAGGTGATGTAACACCTTTGGACTTGTAGTTTGACTCGGATTCTGCTGCAGCATCAGATTGTTTCGTCCACAACTCAACGCTCCGGACGAATTTGAAGGTGATTCCAATTGGGTTGGAAAGTTCACGAAATCTAGTTTCCAACAAAAAAAGAATCATCCAATTCGGAGTCCATATGAAAAACTTGTGTGCGTTTTGAGTCAGGTATGTCTGTGCAGTCCGAATCTGAATCCAGAACGTGAGAGACTTGGACTCTATGTTCTCTTGGGCCAAAAGTGACGTGAGAGAACTTTTTGGACAGCAAATAAACATCTCTTTCTTCCTTATCTTCATATGTGGATTGTACAAATGTCCCACACACCTACAATTAGACAAAACACAAAAGTGTGTGAAGTATTTTTGTTCTGGATAACATAAATAGATTATTGAATAGTTTGCACTAGAAATCACCTGACAAATATGCATATATGCAATATTTTTGGTCATATCCAAGTTAGTCATGCTCTGATAGCACTTGATAGAGGCGAGGGTGTCCCGATCTTTCGATGAGATGATAACTATCGATTTGGTGGAGACGACTTTGACGATCCGACTACAAACGTGCACGACGTTGCGCCTTAGCAATCGCTAAACCAATCTCCTGATGTTACTGACGATGCCGGAAGCACGGTCAGCCTGACCACGAAGGTCTATTCCTGCAAGCAATCGAAGAACGAGCAAGAATATGATAAAGCAATCTGAATATTGCAAATATATATGAGGTATTGATAATGGTGGGGATCCGGAAGCGGTCTTGGTCTGGTCGTTGGACACAAATGAAGTACACGAAGTTGCAATGGCTATCTTTTAACTAAACAAATCCCAAGGAAAAGCTACTAGATGGATCTACTTATATAGGAGCAAGGGGTGGCGGCCAAGGAGGTGGGAGGACGTCCCAAGGCAGCCTAAAACTAAATCTAGGTCGTACAAGGCCAATGGGCCCAAGTGGAGGTGATGTAACACCTTTGGACTTGTAGTTTGACTCGGATTCTGCTGCAGCATCAGATTGTTTCGTCCACAACTCAACGCTCCGGACGAATTTGAAGGTGATTCCAATTGGGTTGGAAAGTGCACGAAATCTAGTTTCCAACAAAAAAAGAATCACCCAATTCGGAGTCCGTATGAAAAACTTGTGTGCGTTTTGAGTCAGGTATGTCTGTGCAGTCCGAATCTGAATCCAGAACGTGAGAGACTTGGACTCTATCTTCTCTTGGGCCAAAAGTGACGTGAGAGAACTTTTTGGACAGCAAATAAACATCTCTTTCTTCCTTATCTTCATATGTGGATTGTACAAATGTCTCATACACCTACAATTAGACAAAACACAAAAGTGTGTGAAGTATTTTTGTTCTGGATAACATAAATAGATTATTGAATAGTTTGCACTAGAAATCACCTGACAAATATGCATATATGCAATATTTTTGGTCATATCCAAGGTAGTCATGTCCTCATCAAGTTGACACATGCTCCTTTACTCCAACTTCCTGATTTAATAAGACTTTTGAGCTTGAATGTGATGCTAGTGGAATTGGATTAGGAGGTGTGTTATTACAAGATGGCAAACCTGTTGCATACTTTTCTGAAAAATTGAGTGGGCCTAGTCTGAATTATTCTACTTATAATAAAGAATTATATGCTCTTGTTCGGACTTTAGAAACATGGCAACATTATTTATGGCCCAAAGAATTTGTTATACATTCTGATCATGAATCATTGAAACATATTAAAAGTCAAGCTAAACTGAATCGTAGACATGCTAAATGGGTTGAATTCATTGAGACTTTCCCTTATGTCATTAAACACAAGAAGGGAAAAGAAAATGTTATTGCTGATGCTTTGTCTCGTCGCTATACTATGCTTTCACAACTTGACTTCAAAATATTTGGTTTGGAGACCATCAAAGATCAATATGTGCATGATGCTGATTTTAAAGATGTAATGCATAATTGTAAAGAAGGAAGAATGTGGAACAAGTTTGTTGTTAACGATGGATTTGTGTTTCGTGCTAACAAGCTATGCATTCTAGCTAGCTCCGTTCGTCTTTTGTTGTTGCAGGAGGCGCATGGAGGAGGATTAATGGGACACTTTGGCGTGAAGAAGACGGAGGACGTACTTGCTACACATTTCTTTTGGCCAAAGATGAGACGGGATGTTGAGCGTTTTATTGCTCGCTGCACTACATGTCAAAAAGCTAAGTCACGCCTCAATCCTCATGGTTTATATATGCCTTTGCCTGTACCTAGTGTTTCTTGGGAGGATATATCTATGGACTTTGTTTTAGGTTTACCTCGAACAAAGAAGGGGAGGGATAGCATATTTGTTGTCGTGGATAGATTCTCGAAAATGGCACACTTTATACCATGTCATAAAAGCGATGATGCTGTTAATGTTGCTGATTTGTTCTTTCGTGAAATTATTCGCTTGCATGGTGTGCCAAATACTATTGTTTCACATCGTGATACTAAATTTCTTAGCCACTTTTGGAGATGTTTATGGGCTAAGTTGGGGACTAAACTGCTTTTTAGTACTACTTGTCACCCCCAAACTGATGGACAAACTGAAGTAGTCAATAGAACGTTGTCTACTATGCTTAGGGCTGTTTTGAAGAATAATAAGAAAATGTGGGAGGAATGCTTGCCTCATATTGAATTTGCTTATAATCGTTCATTGCATTCTACTACTAAGATGTGCCCTTTTGAAGTTGTGTATGGTTTCCTACCTCGTGCACCTATTGATTTGTTGCCTCTTCCATCTTCGGAGAAGGTTAATTTTGAAAAATGCATGAGTTAACTAAGGAAAACATTGAGCGCATGAATGCTAAATATAAACTTGCTGGAGATAAGGGTAGAAAACATGTTGTGTTTGCACCTAGAGATCTTGTTTGGTTACATTTGCGTAAGGATAGATTTCCTGATTTGCGCAAATCAAAGTTAATGCCACGTGCTGATGGTCCCTTTAAGGTGTTAGAGAAAATAAATGATAATGCATATAAACTTGAGCTGCCTGCAGATTTTGGGGTTAGTCCCACTTTTAACATTGCAGATTTGAAGCCTTATTTGGGTGAGGAAGATGAACTTCCGTCGAGGATGACTTCATTTCAAGAAGGGGAGGATGATGAGGACATCAATACAATTGTTACACCCACAGCCCCTGCTGCTATACATACTGGACCAATTACTAGAGCTCGTGCACGCCAACTAAATTACCAGGTACTTTCGTTTCTTGGTAATGATTCTAATGTTCATGAGAATATGATGCTGCCTAAATTGGATACATTTGTTTTGCTTACAAATGAAGGACCTAGCTTGGAGAAGGATGAACATTGGAGCAAGAACAAGCATGGAGATGATGGCATGCGCAAGGGAAACAAGAACGGAGTTACAAGTGATGATTTCAGGACTTTGAAGCCACCATAATGGGTGCATGAAGCCTTGGACGAAATATACAAGATGCCACTTCATAAATTTCGTCCCGAGGCTATTTTAGGTGCTGCGTCACCTTATTATTGGGCCAGGCCCATGTAATTTCGAAATACATAAGTATAGGCTATTTTTAGAGTCCGTATGTGTGGGGAAACAAGAGATAGGGCTGATTTCGGACCCCTCCACCAAGGGCCACGAAATTCCCCCCTCTTCCTCCATATATACAGCCCTTAGGGCATCGTTTAGACTTCGGGTTTTGTTTAGATTAAAAGTTCGCCATAGCTGCAACTTCGCGTACTTCGTTTGTGTTCAACGACCAGACAAAGGCGTCACAGAACCCCACCTTGATCAATAAAGCTTTCATCTTATATTCGCAATATCCAGATTGCAATCTTAGTTTCTTGCTTGTTCTTCGTTTGCTCGCAGGAAACAGACCCTCGTGGTCAGGTTGATCGTGCTCCGGCGTGGTCAATAACCTCTCGGAGTTGGTTTAGCGATTGCTAAGGCGCGACGTCCTCGCACGTTCGTAGTCGGATCGTCAAAGTCGACTTCCACCAAAGCGAAATCCACCATCTCATCGAAAGACGGGACACCTTTGCCTCTATCACTACATGTCAAAAAGCTAAGTCACGACTCAATCCTCATGGTTTATATATGCCTTTGCCTGTACCTAGTGTTCCTTGGGAGGATATATCTATGGACTTTGTTTTAGGTTTACCTCGAACAAAGAAGGGGAGGGATAGCATATTTGTTGTCGTGGATAGATTCTCGAAAATGGCACACTTTATACCATGTCATAAAAGCGATGATGCTGTTAATGTTGCTGATTTGTTCTTTCGTGAAATTATTCGCTTGCATGGTGTGCCAAATACTATTGTTTCACATCGTGATACTAAATTTCTTAGCCACTTTTGGAGATGTTTATGGGCTAAGTTGGGGACTAAACTGCTTTTTAGTACTACTTGTCACCCCCAAACTGATGGACAAACTGAAGTAGTCAATAGAACGTTGTCTACTATGCTTAGGGCTGTTTTGAAGAATAATAAGAAAATGTGGGAGGAATGCTTGCCTCATATTGAATTTGCTTATAATCGTTCATTGCATTCTACTACTAAGATGTGCCCTTTTGAAGTTGTGTATGGTTTCCTACCTCGTGCACCTATTGATTTGTTGCCTCTTCCATCTTCGGAGAAGGTTAATTTTGATGCTAAACAACGTGCTGAATTGATTTTAAAAATGCATGAGTTAACTAAGGAAAACATTGAGCGCATGAATACTAAATATAAACTTGCTGGAGATAAGGGTAGAAAACATGTTGTGTTTGCACCTGGAGATCTTGTTTGGTTACATTTGCGTAAGGATAGATTTCCTGATTTGCGCAAATCAAAGTTAATGCCACGTGCTGATGGTCCCTTTAAGGTGTTAGAGAAAATAAATGATAATGCATATAAACTTGAGCTGCCTGCAAATTTTGGGGTTAGTCCCACTTTTAACATTGCAGATTTGAAGCCTTATTTGGGTGAGGAAGATGAACTTCCGTCGAGGACGACTTCATTTCAAGAAGGGGAGGATGATGAGGACATCAATACAATTGTTACACCCACAGCCCCTGCTGCTATACATACTGGACCAATTACTAGAGCTCGTGCACGCCAACTAAATTACCAGGGCCTAGCTTGGAGAAGGATGAACATTGGAGCAAGAACAAGCATGGAGATGATGGCATGCGCAAGGGAAACAAGAACGGAGTTACAAGTGATGATTTCAGGACTTTGAAGCCACCATAATGGGTGCATGAAGCTTTGGACGAAATATACAAGACGCCACTTCATAAATTTCGTCCCGAGGCTATTTTAGGTGCTGCGTCACCTTATTATTGGGCCAGGCCCATGTAATTTCGAAATACATAAGTATAGGCTATTTTTAGAGTCCGTATGTGTGGGGAAACAAGAGATAGGGTTGATTTCGGACCCCTCCACCAAGGGCCACGAAATTCCCCCCCTCTTCCTCCATATATACAGCCCTTAGGGCATCGTTTAGACTTTGGGTTTTGTTTAGATTAAAAGTTCGCCATAGCTGCAACTTCGCGTACTTCGTTTGTGTTCAACGACCAGACAAAGGCGTCACAAAACCCCACCTTGATCAATAAAGCTTTCATCTTATATTCGCAATATCCAGATTGCAATCTTAGTTTCTTGCTTGTTCTTCGTTTGCTCGCAGGAAACAGACCCTCGTGGTCAGGTTGATCGTGCTCCGGCGTGGTCAATAACCTCTCGGAGTTGGTTTAGCGATTGCTAAGGCGCGACGTCCTCGCACGTTCGTAGTCGGATCGTCAAAGTCGACTTCCACCAAAGCGATCTCCATCATCTCATCGAAAGACGGGACACCTTTGCCTCTATCAGAACCTGATGAGGACATCAATACCATTGTTACACCCACAGCCCCTACTGCTACATATACGGGACCAATTACTAGAGCTCGCGCACGCCAATTAAATTATCAGGTACTTTCATTTCTTGGTAATGATTCTAATGTTCACGAGAATATGATGCTGCCTAAATTGGATACATTTGTTTTGCTTACAAATGAAGGGCCTAGCTTGGAGAAGGATGAACATTGGAGCAAGAACAAGCATGGAGATGATGCCATGCGCAAGGGGAACAAGAACGGAGTTACAAGTGATGATTTCAGGACTTTGAAGCCACCATAATGGGTGCATGAAGCCTTGGACGAAATATACAAGATGCCACTTCATAAATTTCGTCCCGAGGCTATTATAGGTGCTGCGTCACCTTTTTATTGGGCCAGGCCCATGTAATTTCGAAATACATAGGTATAGGCTATTTTTAGAGTCTGTATGTGTGGGGAAACAAGAGATAGGGTTGATTTCGGACCCCTCCACCAAGGGCCACGAAATTCCCCCTCTCTTCCTCCATATATACAGCCCTTAGGGCACCATTTAGACTTTGGGTTTTGTTTAGATTAAAAGTTCGCCATAGCTGCAACTTCGCGTACTTCGTTTGTGTTCAATGACCAGACAAAGGCGTCACAGAACCCCACCTTGATCAATAAAGCTTTCATCTTATATTCGCAATATCCAGATTGCAATCTTAGTTTCTTGCTTGTTCTTCATTTGCTCACAGGAAATAGACCCTCGTGGTCAGGTTGATCGTGCTCCGGCGTGGTCAATAACCTCTCGGAGTTGGTTTAGCGATTGCTAAGGCGCGACGTCCTCGCACGTTCGTAGTCGGATCGTCAAAGTCGACTTCCACTAAAGCGATATCCATCATCTCATCGAAAGACGGGACACCTTTGCCTCTATCAAGTGGTATCAGATTTCCAGGTTGCTCGGTGAGATTCTACAGTTTTTCGTAGTTTAGATTGAGTCTGTTCTTCATACCTATAGTCCACGAAAAAGTCAAAAAAAAATTAGGGTTAGTTCATCCCATCCGAACCAATCTGAGCCTTGCATAATCTTTTCTGTATTTGCTTTGTTGAATTTGCGGTTGCATCGTCGTGTCCAGTTGCTGGTCTTAGCGTCTAGTATTTTAGAGTTTCGAGTTCTGTTCACAGGTTGTCACGTCGCCGCTGCCATATATCACCACCGCATCATCATCGTCGTTGTTGCCATATACCACCACCACATATTCACCGTCAATCCGAATCCATATACGCCACCACATATCCGCCGCCATCACGCCAATCCGAGTTCACGTGCAACATATATCCGCCACCTGTCCTTGTTCCACCAGATTCATCTTCGCCACCAGTCCGAGTTCCACCAGATTCATCTCCGCCACCAGTCCTAGTCCGAGTCCAGTAATTGTTGCATTGTTCTCGATTTCCAGATCACACGATACTCCGAGTCGTGACAGAGAAGGACTCCCCAACTTCCGAGCCATCCGCAGAAGAAAAATAGTTCCAATTTCAAGAAAAAAAACTAAGTCTGGAAAATTCTGGCTAGGCAGTTTTTAGACCATTTGTAGACTTTTTCGAAAAAAATTTGTTGCGGAGCAAAAAAAAAGTGCAAAAAAAGAAAAAAAAAATTCAGAGTGTGCTCCTCCCTTGTTTACGTGCCGCGCCGTGATTTTGTTGGTGTTCTAGGCTCGCGTCTCTAGCACAGTCTAGCCTAGGACCAGCACAGTACCGCCGTTGAGCGTTTATTCAACTTTGCATCTCTGAATTGATTATTGCTGACCCTTTTTGCTACCATATTATAAGCCTTCCCAGCTCCACATACATCTACGTCGTGCGTTTGACTCTCCCTGGTAATCGCTCTATCCAAGCTTTGAGAGTTTTGACTACAACGGTTGCCGATCACCGCCTGCTGCTGGGTAAGAACTGGTAAGAATTTGAGTTTTGCTTGACGGGTTTGTGACACCCACCACCACCACTTGTTCGTAGTCTGTAGGATCATATTCTTGTGTGTTTCTATTGCTGCTAAGCATGCCAGCATCACAAGCCGACGAGATTGACTGGGAGAATTTATCGAACAAGGAGCTTCATGATAAGTTTCAGCAAATGATGACTGAACAGGTGCAAGATGTGCTGAACAATTTTGAAGAGGCCATGGAGAAGATCACTGGCCTTGAGAAGACGTTTGAAACAAAACTCGATAACAAGTTTAATGAATTGCTCGCGCGTCTTCCACCACCCCCACCCGCTGCACCTAACGCACCTCTCCAACAACAACAACAACGACTACCTCCACGTCGCGAAACAGACCTCCGCCGAGCAAGCCGTGTTCCTCTTGCGTTTGGCCAAACTGTTGGTGCTGCTGTTGATACTTCTGTGGCTCCTGCTGCTGATGCAGAGGAGGATGATTATGTGGGAGATTATGAGGATGAGGTTGATCAAAATCAGCACTACGTGCAGCCACCTGTACCACCACCAGCAGGTCGACCTCAGGTATATATTCGTAATGGTAGGCCTGCACCACCACCTCAGGTACGAGATGATGTCCATATTCCTAAACTGAAATTGAATATTCCACCATTTGAGGGTAGATATGTTCCTGATATATATCTTACTTGGGAGTTAGAAACTGAACAACGATTTACATGTTTACAATATCCTGAGGAGAGACGAGTTGCTG
>NW_025228099.1:0-9775 GCF_018294505.1 Triticum aestivum
ATTCTATGTGGGTGAAATGATGATACCATGCCAACTTTCAACCTTTTCAGAGTTCAATTGTAGTGCTTTTCATTTCCAGGGTCATATAGCTAAAAAAATAAGTAAATGCATGAAAATTAACAAATGAACACAGAAAGGGTTTAAAATTGATGATGTGGTTTTGAATGGTGCATTTTGAACACACACAAAGTCTGGAGTTCAAATAAGTTAAAAAAACAAATCCCTATGTAACAAACGAGTTTCCGTATAAAACCGGGATACTTCGAAAGAGATTGTCCGTTTTTTACATGAAGTGCATCCATTTTTTGCCGTAACCCTCTCAACTTTTTACCACATTCTATGTGGGTGAAATGATGATACCATGCCAAGTTTCAACCTTTTCAGACTTCACAGGTAGTGCTTTTCATTTTCAAGGTCATATAGCTCAAAAAATCAGTAAATGCATGAAAAATAACAAATGAGGTCAGAAAGGGTTGAAATTATATGATGTGGCTTTGAATCGTGCATTTTGAACACACAAAAAGTCTGGAGTGCAAATAAGTTAAAAAAATGAAATCCCTTTGTAAGAGACGAGTTTCCGTATGAAACCCTGATACTTCGAAAGAGATTATCCGTTTTGTACACGAACCGCATCTAGTTTTTGCCGTAACCCTCTCACGTTTTTAGCACATTCTATGTGGGTGAAATGATTATACCATCCAACTTTCAACCTTTTTAGAGTTCATTTGTATTTCTTTTCATTTTCAGGGTCATATAGCTCAGAAAAATTAGTAAATGCATGGAAAGCAACAAATGAAGTCATAAAGGTTTGAAAATTGATGATGTGGCTTTGAAAGGTGCATTTTGAACACACAAAAAGTCTGGAGTTCAAATAAGTTTCAACCTTTTCAGAGTTCATTTGTAGAGCTTTTCATTTTCAGGGTCATATAGCTCAAAAAAATTCAGTAAATGCATGAAAAATAACAAATGAAGTCAGAAAGGTTTGAAAATTGATGATGTGGCTTTTAATGGTGCATTTTGAACACACAAAAATCTGGCGTTAAAATAAGTTAAAAATATGAAATCTCTTTGTAACACACGAGTTTCCGTATGAAACCCTGGTACTTCGAAGGAGATTGTCCGTTTTGTACACGAAGTGCATCCAGTTTTTGCCGTAAGCCTCTCAACTTTTTAGCACGTGCTATGTAGGTGAAATGATGATACCATGCCAACTTTCAACCTTTTCAGAGTTCATTTGTGGAGCTTTTCATTTTCAGGGTCATATAGCTCAAAAAATCAGTAAATGCATGAAAAATAACAAACGAAGTCAGAAAGGTTTGAGAATTGATGATGTGGCTTTGAATGGTGCATTTTGAACACACAAAAAGTCTCGAGTTCAAGTAATTTCAAAAAATTGAAATCCCTTTGTAACACACGAGTTTCCGTATGAAAGCCTGATACTTCGAAAGAGATTGTTCGTTTTGTACACGAAGTGCATCCATGTTTTGCCGTAACCCTCTCAACTTTTTAGCACATTCTATGTGGGTGAAATGATGATACCATGCCAACTTTCAACCTTTTGAGAGTTCATTGTAGGGCTTTTCATTTTCAGGGTCGTATAGCTCAAAAAAATCAGTAAATGCATGAAAAATAACAAATGAAGTGAGAAAGGTTTGAGAATTGATGATGCGGCTTTGAATGGTGCATTTTGAACACACAAAAAGTCTCGAGTTCAAGAATTTCAAAAAATTGAAATCCCTTTGTAACAAACGAGTTTCCGTATGAAACCCTGATACTTCGAAAGAGATTGCCCGTTTTGTAGACGAAGTGCATCCAGTTTTTGTCGTAGCCCTCTCAACTTTTTAGCACATTCTATTTGAGTGAAATGACGATACCATGCCAACTTTCAACCTTTTCAGAGTTCAATTGTAGTGCTTTTCATTTTCAGTGTCATATAGCTCAAAAAAAAGAGATCCTTTGTAACACACGAGTTTCCGTATGAAAGCCTGATACTTCGAAAGAGATTGTTCGTTTTGTACACGAAGTGCATCCATGTTTCGCCGTAACCCTCTCAACTTTTTAGCACATTCTATGTGGGTGAAATGATGATACCCTGCCAACTTTCAACCTTTTGAGAGTTCATTTGTAGAGCTTTTCATTTTCAGGGTCATATAGCTCAAAAAATCAGTAAATGCATGAAAAATAACAAATGAAATCAGAAAGGTTTGAGAATTGATAATGTGGCTTTGAATAGTGCATTTTGAACACACAAAAAGTCTCGAGTTCAAGTAATTTCAAAAAATTGAAATCCCTTTGTAACACACGAGTTTCCGTATGAAAGCCTGATACTTCGAAAGAGATTGTTCGTTTTGTACACGAAGTGCATCCATGTTTTGCCGTAACCCTCTCAACTTTTTAGCACATTCTATGTGGGTGAAATGATGATAC
The DNA here is from genome assembly GCF_018294505.1 of Triticum aestivum. Classification (NCBI taxonomy): domain Eukaryota; kingdom Viridiplantae; phylum Streptophyta; class Magnoliopsida; order Poales; family Poaceae; genus Triticum; species Triticum aestivum. The sequence goes on from NW_025228099.1 coordinate 2,428, forward strand.
CATGCCAACTTTCAACCTTTTGAGAGTTCATTGTAGGGCTTTTCATTTTCAGGGTCGTATAGCTCAAAAAAAATCAGTAAATGCATGAAAAATAACAAATGAAGTGAGAAAGGTTTGAGAATTGATGATGCGGCTTTGAATGGTGCATTTTGAACACACAAAAAGTCTCGAGTTCAAGTAATTTCAAAAAATTGAAATCCCTTTGTAACAAACGAGTTTCCGTATGAAACCCTGATACTTCGAAAGAGATTGCCCGTTTTGTAGACGAAGTGCATCCAGTTTTTGTCGTAGCCCTCTCAACTTTTCAGCACATTCTATGTGGGTGAAATGATGATACCATGCCAACTTTCAACCTTTTCAGAGTTCAATTGTAGTGCTTTTCATTTCCAGGGTCATATAGCTAAAAAAATAAGTAAATGCATGAAAATTAACAAATGAACACAGAAAGGGTTTAAAATTGATGATGTGGTTTTGAATGGTGCATTTTGAACACACACAAAGTCTGGAGTTCAAATAAGTTAAAAAAAACAAATCCCTATGTAACAAACGAGTTTCCGTATAAAACCGGGATACTTCGAAAGAGATTGTCCGTTTTTTACATGAAGTGCATCCATTTTTTGCCGTAACCCTCTCAACTTTTTACCACATTCTATGTGGGTGAAATGATGATACCATGCCAAGTTTCAACCTTTTCAGACTTCACTGGTAGTCCTTTTCATTTTCAAGTTCATATAGCTCAAAAAATCAGTAAATGCATGAAAAATAACAAATGAAGTCAGAAAGGGTTGAAATTATATGATGTGGCTTTGAATCGTGCATTTTGAACACACAAAAAGTCTGGAGTTCAAATAAGTTCAAAAAAATGAAATCCCTTTGTAAGAGACGAGTTTCCGTATGAAACCCTGATACTTCGAAAGAGATTATCCGTTTTGTACACGAACTGCATCTAGTTTTTGCCGTAACCCTCTCAAGTTTTTGGCACATTCTATGTGGGTGAAATGATTATACCATCCAACTTTCAACCTTTTTAGAGTTCATTTGTATTTCTTTTCATTTTCAGGGTCATATAGCTCAGAAAAATTAGTAAATGCATGGAAAGCAACAAATGAAGTCATAAAGGTTTGAAAATTGATGATGTGGCTTTGAAAGGTGCATTTTGAACACACAAAAAGTCTGGAGTTCAAATAAGTTTCAACCTTTTCAGAGTTCATTTGTAGAGCTTTTCATTTTCAGGGTCATATAGCTCAAAAAAATTCAGTAAATGCATGAAAAATAACAAATGAAGTCAGAAAGGTTTGAAAATTGATGATGTGGCTTTTAATGGTGCATTTTGAAAACACAAAAATCTGGTGTTAAAATAAGTTAAAAATATGAAATCCCTTTGTAACACACGAGTTTCCGTATGAAACCCTGGTACTTCGAAGGAGATTGTCCGTTTTGTACACGAAGTGCATCCAGTTTTTGCCGTAACCCTCTCAACTTTTTAGCACGTGCTATGTGGGTGAAATGATGATACCATGCCAACTTTCATCCTTTTCAGAGTTCATTTGTGGAGCTTTTCATTTTCAGGGTCATATAGCTGAAAAAATCAGTAAATGCATGAAAAATAACAAACGAAGTCAGAAAGGTTTGAGAATTGATGAGGCGGCTTTTAATGGTGCAGTTTGAACACACAAAAAGTCTCGAGTTCAAGTAATTTCAAAAAATTGAAATCCCTTTGTAACAAACGAGTTTCCGTATGAAACCCTGATACTTCGAAAGAGATTGCCCGTTTTGTAGACGAAGTGCATCCAGTTTTTGTCGTAGCCCTCTCAACTTTTCAGCACATTCTATGTGGGTGAAATGATGATACCATGCCAACTTTCAACCTTTTCAGAGTTCAATTGTAGTGCTTTTCATTTCCAGGGTCATATAGCTAAAAAAATAAGTAAATGCATGAAAATTAACAAATGAACACAGAAAGGGTTTAAAATTGATGATGTGGTTTTGAATGGTGCATTTTGAACACACACAAAGTCTGGAGTTCAAATAAGTTAAAAAAAACAAATCCCTATGTAACAAACGAGTTTCCGTATAAAACCGGGATACTTCGAAAGAGATTGTCCGTTTTTACATGAAGTGCATCCATTTTTTGCCGTAACCCTCTCAACTTTTTACCACATTCTATGTGGGTGAAATGATGATACCATGCCAAGTTTCAACCTTTTCAGACTTCACTGGTAGTGCTTTTCATTTTCAAGTTCATATAGCTCAAAAAATCAGTAAATGCATGAAAAATAACAAATGAAGTGAGAAAGGGTTGAAATTATATGATGTGGCTTTGAATCGTGCATTTTGAACACACAAAAAGTCTGGAGTTCAAATAAGTTCAAAAAAATGAAATCCCTTTGTAAGAGACGAGTTTCCGTATGAAACCCTGATACATCGAAAGAGATTATCCGTTTTGTACACGAACCGCATCTAGTTTTTGCCGTAACCCTCTCACGTTTTTAGCACATTCTATGTGGGTGAAATGATTATACCATCCAACTTTCAACCTTTTTAGAGTTCATTTGTATTTCTTTTCATTTTCAGGGTCATATAGCTCAGAAAAATTAGTAAATGCATGGAAAGCAACAAATGAAGTCATAAAGGTTTGAAAATTGATGATGTGGCTTTGAAAGGTGCATTTTGAACACACAAAAAGTCTGGAGTTCAAATAAGTTTCAACCTTTTCAGAGTTCATTTGTAGAGCTTTTCATTTTCAGGGTCATATAGCTCAAAAAAATTCAGTAAATGCATGAAAAATAACAAATGAAGTCAGAAAGGTTTGAAAATTGATGATGAGGCTTTTAATGGTGCATTTTGAACACACAAAAATCTGGCGTTAAAATAAGTTAAAAATATGAAATCCCTTTGTAACACACGAGTTTCCGTATGAAACCCTGGTACTTCGAAGGAGATTGTCCGTTTTGTACACGAAGTGCATCCAGTTTTTGCCGTAACCCTCTCAACTTTTTAGCACGTGTTATGTGGGTGAAATGATGATACCATGCCAACTTTCAACCTTTTCAGAGTTCATTTGTGGAGCTTTTCATTTTCAGGGTCATATAGCTGAAAAAATCAGTAAATGCATGAAAAATAACAAACGAAGTCAGAAAGGTTTGAGAATTGATGATGTGGCTTTGAATGGTGCATTTTGAACACACAAAAAGTCTCGAGTTCAAGTAATTTCAAAAAATTGAAATCCCTTTGTAACACACGAGTTTCCGTATGAAAGCCTGATAATTCGAAAGAGATTGTTCGTTTTGTACACGAAGTGCATCCATGTTTTGCCGTAACCCTCTCAACTTTTTAGCACATTCTATGTGGGTGAAATGATGATACCATGCCAACTTTCAACCTTTTGAGAGTTCATTGTAGGGCTTTTCATTTTCAGGGTCATATAGCTCAAAAAAACAAGTAAATGCATGAAAAATAACAAATGAAGTCAGAAAGGTTTGAGAATTGATGATGCGGCTTTGAATGGTGCATTTTGAACACACAAAAAGTCTCGAGTTCAAGTAATTTCAAAAAATTGAAATCCCTTTGTAACAAACGAGTTTCCATCTGAAACCCTGATACTTCGAAAGAGATTGCCCGTTTTGTAGACGAAGTGCATCCAGTTTTTGTCGTAGCCCTCTCAACATTTCAGCACATTCTATGTGGGTGAAATGATGATACCATGCCAACTTTCAACCTTTTCAGAGTTCAATTGTAGTGCTTTTCATTTCCAGGGTCATATAGCTAAAAAAATAAGTAAATGCATGAAAATTAACAAATGAACACAGAAAGGGTTTAAAATTGATGATGTGGTTTTGAATGGTGCATTTTGAACACACACAAAGTCTGGAGTTCAAATAAGTTAAAAAAAACAAATCCCTATGTAACAAACGAGTTTCCGTATAAAACCGGGATACTTCGAAAGAGATTGTCCGTTTTTTACATGAAGTGCATCCATTTTTTGCCGTAACCCTCTCAACTTTTTACCACATTCTATGTGGGTGAAATGATGATACCATGCCAAGTTTCAACCTTTTCAGACTTCACTGGTAGTCCTTTTCATTTTCAAGTTCATATAGCTCAAAAAATCAGTAAATGCATGAAAAATAACAAATGAAGTCAGAAAGGGTTGAAATTATATGATGTGGCTTTGAATCGTGCATTTTGAACACACAAAAAGTCTGGAGTTCAAATAAGTTCAAAAAAATGAAATCCCTTTGTAAGAGACGAGTTTCCGTATGAAACCCTGATACTTCGAAAGAGATTATCCGTTTTGTACACGAACTGCATCTAGTTTTTGCCGTAACCCTCTCAAGTTTTTGGCACATTCTATGTGGGTGAAATGATTATACCATCCAACTTTCAACCTTTTTAGAGTTCATTTGTATTTCTTTTCATTTTCAGGGTCATATAGCTCAGAAAAATTAGTAAATGCATGGAAAGCAACAAATGAAGTCATAAAGGTTTGAAAATTGATGATGTGGCTTTGAAAGGTGCATTTTGAACACACAAAAAGTCTGGAGTTCAAATAAGTTTCAACCTTTTCAGAGTTCATTTGTAGAGCTTTTCATTTTCAGGGTCATATAGCTCAAAAAAATTCAGTAAATGCATGAAAAATAACAAATGAAGTCAGAAAGGTTTGAAAATTGATGATGTGGCTTTTAATGGTGCATTTTGAAAACACAAAAATCTGGTGTTAAAATAAGTTAAAAATATGAAATCCCTTTGTAACACACGAGTTTCCGTATGAAACCCTGGTACTTCGAAGGAGATTGTCCGTTTTGTACACGAAGTGCATCCAGTTTTTGCCGTAACCCTCTCAACTTTTTAGCACGTGCTATGTGGGTGAAATGATGATACCATGCCAACTTTCATCCTTTTCAGAGTTCATTTGTGGAGCTTTTCATTTTCAGGGTCATATAGCTGAAAAAATCAGTAAATGCATGAAAAATAACAAACGAAGTCAGAAAGGTTTGAGAATTGATGAGGCGGCTTTTAATGGTGCAGTTTGAACACACAAAAAGTCTCGAGTTCAAGTAATTTCAAAAAATTGAAATCCCTTTGTAACAAACGAGTTTCCGTATGAAACCCTGATACTTCGAAAGAGATTGCCCGTTTTGTAGACGAAGTGCATCCAGTTTTTGTCGTAGCCCTCTCAACTTTTCAGCACATTCTATGTGGGTGAAATGATGATACCATGCCAACTTTCAACCTTTTCAGAGTTCAATTGTAGTGCTTTTCATTTCCAGGGTCATATAGCTAAAAAAATAAGTAAATGCATGAAAAGTAACAAATGAACACAGAAAGGGTTTAAAATTGATGATGTGGCTTTGAATGGTGCATTTTGAACACACACAAAGTCTGGAGTTCAAATAAGTTAAAAAAACAAATCCCTATGTAACAAACGAGTTTCCGTATAAAACCGGGATACTTCGAAAGAGATTGTCCGTTTTTTACATGAAGTGCATCCATTTTTTGCCGTAACCCTCTCAACTTTTTAGCACATTATATGTGGGTGAAATGATGATACCGTGCCATCTTTCAACCTTTTCAGAGTTCATTTGTAGTGCTTTTCATTTTCAGTGTCATATAGCTCAAAAAAATGAGATCCTTTGTAACACACGAGTTTCCGTATGAAAGCCAGATACTTCGAAAGAGATTGTTCGTTTTGTACACGAAGTGCATCCATGTTTCGCCGTAACCCTCTCAACTTTTTAGCACATTCTATGTGGGTGAAATGATGATACCCTGCCAACTTTCAACCTTCTGAGAGTTCATTTGTAGAGCTTTTCATTTTCAGGGTCATATAGCTCAAAAAATCAGTAAATGCATGAAAAATAACAAATGAAGTCAGAAAGGTTTGAGAATTGATGATGTGGCTTTGAATGGTGCATTTTGAACACACAAAAAGTCTCGAGTTCAAGTAATTTCAAAAAATTGAAATCCCTTTGTAACACACGAGTTTCCGTATGAAAGCCTGATACTTCGAAAGAGATTGTTCGTTTTGTACACGAAGTGCATCCATGTTTTGCCGTAACCCTCTCAACTTTTTAGCACATTCTATGTGGGTGAAATGATGATACCATGCCAACTTTCAACCTTTTGAGAGTTCATTGTAGGGCTTTTCATTTTCAGGGTCATATAGCTCAAAAAAACAAGTAAATGCATGAAAAATAACGAATGAAGTCAGAAAGGTTTGAGAATTGATGATGCGGCTTTGAATGGTGCATTTTGAACAGACAAAAAGTCTCGAGTTCAAGTAATTTCAAAAAATTGAAATCCCTTTGTAACAAACGAGTTTCCGTCTGAAACCCTGATACTTCGAAAGAGATTGCCTGTTTTGTAGACGAAGTGCATCCAGTTTTTGTCGTAGCCCTCTCAACATTTCAGCACATTCTATGTGGGTGAAATGATGATACCATGCCAACTTTCAACCTTTTCAGAGTTCAATTGTAGTGCTTTTCATTTCCAGGGTCATATAGCTAAAAAAATAAGTAAATGCATGAAAATTAACAAATGAACACAGAAAGGGTTTAAAATTGATGATGTGGTTTTGAATGGTGCATTTTGAACACACACAAAGTCTGGAGTTCAAATAAGTTAAAAAAAACAAATCCCTATGTAACAAACGAGTTTCCGTATAAAACCGGGATACTTCGAAAAAGATTGTCCGTTTTTTACATGAAGTGCATCCATTTTTTGCCGTAACCCTCTCAACTTTTTACCACATTCTATGTGGGTGAAATGATGATACCATGCCAAGTTTCAACCTTTTCAGACTTCACTGGTAGTGCTTTTCATTTTCAAGTTCATATAGCTCAAAAAATCAGTAAATGCATGAAAAATAACAAATGAAGTCAGAAAGGGTTGAAATTATATGATGTGGCTTTGAATCGTGCATTTTGAACACACAAAAAGTCTGGAGTTCAAATAAGTTCAAAAAAATGAAATCCCTTTGTAAGAGACGAGTTTCCGTATGAAACCCTGATACTTCGAAAGAGATTATCCGTTTTGTACACGAACTGCATCTAGTTTTTGCCGTAACCCTCTCAAGTTTTTGGCACATTCTATGTGGGTGAAATGATTATACCATCCAACTTTCAACCTTTTTAGAGTTCATTTGTATTTCTTTTCATTTTCAGGGTCATATAGCTCAGAAAAATTAGTAAATGCATGGAAAGCAACAAATGAAGTCATAAAGGTTTGAAAATTGATGATGTGGCTTTGAAAGGTGCATTTTGAACACACAAAAAGTCTGGAGTTCAAATAAGTTTCAACCTTTTCAGAGTTCATTTGTAGAGCTTTTCATTTTCAGGGTCATATAGCT
>NW_025228099.1:9785-11826 GCF_018294505.1 Triticum aestivum
GTGAAATGATGATACCATGCCAACTTTCAACCTTTTCAGAGTTCAATTGTAGTGCTTTTCATTTCCAGGGTCATATAGCTAAAAAAAACAACTAAATGCATGAAAATTAACAAATGAACACAGAAAGGGTTTAAAATTGATGATGCGGCTTTTAATGGTGCATTTTGAACACACACAAAGTCTGGAGTTCAAGTAATTTCAAAAAATTTAAATCCCTTTGTAACAAACGAGTTTCCGTATGAAACCCTGATACTTCGAAAGAGATTGCCCGTTTTGTAGACGAAGTGCATCCAGTTTTTGTCGTAGCCCTCTCAACTTTTCAGCACATTCTATGTGGGTGAAATGATGATACCATGCCAACTTTCAACCTTTTCAGAGTTCAATTGTAGTGCTTTTCATTTCCAGGGTCATATAGCTAAAAAAATAAGTAAATGCATGAAAAGTAACAAATGAACACAGAAAGGGTTTAAAATTGATGATGTGGTTTTGAATGGTGCATTTTGAACACACACAAAGTCTAGAGTTCAAATAAGTTAAAAAAAACAAATCCCTATGTAACAAACGAGTTTCCGTATAAAACCGGGATACTTCGAAAGAGATTGTCCGTTTTTTACATGAAGTGCATCCATTTTTTGCCGTAACCCTCTCAACTTTTTACCACATTCTATGTGGGTGAAATGATGATACCATGCCATGTTTCAACCTTTTCAGACTTCACTGGTAGTGCTTTTCATTTTCAAGGTCATATAGCTCAAAAAATCAGTAAATGCATGAAAAATAACAAATGAAGTCAGAAAGGGTTGAAATTATATGATGTGGCTTTGAATCGTGCATTTTGAACACACAAAAAGTCTGGAGTTCAAATAAGTTCAAAAAAATGAAATCCCTTTGTAAGAGACGAGTTTCCGTATGAAACCCTGATACTTCGAAAGAGATTATCCGTTTTGTACACGAACTGCATCTAGTTTTTGCCGTAACCCTCTCAAGTTTTTGGCACATTCTATGTGGGTGAAATGATTATACCATCCAACTTTCAACCTTTTTAGAGTTCATTTGTATTTCTTTTCATTTTCAGGGTCATATAGCTCAGAAAAATTAGTAAATGCATGGAAAGCAACAAATGAAGTCATAAAGGTTTGAAAATTGATGATGTGGCTTTGAAAGGTGCATTTTGAACACACAAAAAGTCTGGAGTTCAAATAAGTTTCAACCTTTTCAGAGTTCATTTGTAGAGCTTTTCATTTTCAGGGTCATATAGCTAAAAAAAATTCAGTAAATGCATGAAAAATAACAAATGAAGTCAGAAAGGTTTGAAAATTGATGATGTGGCTTTTAATGGTGCATTTTGAACACACAAAAATCTGGCGTTAAAATAAGTTAAAAATATGAAATCCCTTTGTAACACACGAGTTTCCGTATGAAACCCTGGTACTTCGAAGGAGATTGTCCGTTTTGTACACGAAGTGCATCCAGTTTTTGCCGTAACCCTCTCAACTTTTTAGCACGTGCTATGTGGGTGAAATGATGATACCATGCCAACTTTCATCCTTTTCAGAGTTCATTTGTGGAGCTTTTCATTTTCAGGGTCATATAGCTCAAAAAATCAGTAAATGCATGAAAAATAACAAACGAAGTCTGAAAGGTTTGAGAATTGATGAGGTGGCTTTGAATGGTGCATTTTGAACACACAAAAAGTCTCGAGTTCAAGTAATTTCAAAAAATTGAAATCCCTTTGTAACAAACGAGTTTCCGTATGAAACCCTGAAACTTCGAAAGAGATTGCCCGTTTTGTAGACGAAGTGCATCCAGTTTTTTTCGTAGCCCTCTCAACTTATCAGCACATTCTATGTGGGTGAAATGATGATACCATGCCAACTTTCAACCTTTTCAGAGTTCAATTGTAGTGCTTTTCATTTCCAGGGTCATATAGCTAAAAAAAACAACTAAATGCATGAAAATTAACAAATGAACACAGAAAGGGTTTAAAATTGATGATGCGGCTTTTAATGGTGCATTTTGAACACACACAAAGTCTGGAGTT
>NW_025228099.1:11938-21684 GCF_018294505.1 Triticum aestivum
GTTTTGAATGGTGCATTTTGAACACACACAAAGTCTGGAGTTCAAATAAGTTAAAAAAAACAAATCCCTATGTAACAAACGAGTTTCCATATAAAACCGGGATACTTCGAAAGAGATTGTCCGTTTTTTACATGAAGTGCATCCATTTTTTGCCGTAACCCTCTCAACTTTTTACCACATTCTATGTGGGTGAAATGATGATACCATGCCAAGTTTCAACCTTTTCAGACTTCACTGGTAGTGCTTTTCAATTTCAAGGTCATATAGCTCAAAAAATCAGTAAATGCATGAAAAATAACAAATGAAGTCAGAAAGGGTTGAAATTATATGATGTGGCTTTGAATCATGCATTTTGAACACACAAAAAGTCTGGAGTTCAAATAAGTTCAAAAAAATGAAATCCCTTTGTAAGAGACGAGTTTCCGTATGAAACCCTGATACTTCGAAAGAGATTATCCGTTTTGTACACGAACTGCATCTAGTTTTTTGCCGTAACCCTCTCAAGTTTTTAGCACATTCTATGTGGGTGAAATGATTATACCATCCAACTTTCAACCTTTTTAGAGTTCATTTGTATTTCTTTTCATTTTCAGGGCCATATAGCTCAGAAAAATTAGTAAATGCATGGAAAGCAACAAATGAAGTCATAAAGGTTTGAAAATTGATGATGTGGCTTTGAAAGGTGCATTTTGAACACACAAAAAGTCTGGAGTTCAAATAAGTTTCAACCTTTTCAGAGATCATTTGTAGAGCTTTTCATTTTCAGGGTCATATAGCTAAAAAAAATTCAGTAAATGCATGAAAAATAACAAATGAAGTCAGAAAGGTTTGAAAATTGATGATGTGGCTTTTAATGGTGCATTTTGAACACACAACAATCTGGCGTTAAAATAAGTTAAAAATATGAAATCCCATTGTCACACACGAGTTTCCGTATGAAACCCTGGTACTTCGAAGGAGATTGTCCGTTTTGTACACGAAGTGCATCCAGTTTTTGCCGTAACCCTCTCAACTTTTTAGCACGTGCTATGTGGGTGAAATGATGATACCATGCCAACTTTCAACCTTTTCAGAGTTCATTTGTGGAGCTTTTCATTTTCAGGGTCATATAGCTCAAAAAATCAGTAAATGCATGAAAAATAACAAACGAAGTCAGAAAGGTTTGAGAATTGATGATGTGGCTTTGAATGGTGCATTTTGAACACACAAAAAGTCTCGAGTTCAAGTAATTTCAAAAAATTGAAATCCCTTTGTAACACACGAGTTTCCGTATGAAAGCCTGATAATTCGAAAGAGATTGTTCGTTTTGTACACGAAGTGCATCCATGTTTTGCCGTAACCCTCTCAACTTTTTAGCACATTCTATGTGGGTGAAATGATGATACCATGCCAACTTTCAACCTTTTGAGAGTTCATTGTAGGGCTTTTCATTTTCAGGGTCATATAGCTCAAAAAAACAAGTAAATGCATGAAAAATAACAAATGAAGTCAGAAAGGTTTGAGAATTGATGATGCGGCTTTGAATGGTGCATTTTGAACACACAAAAAGTCTCGAGTTCAAGTAATTTCAAAAAATTGAAATCCCTTTGTAACAAACGAGTTTCCGTATGAAACCCTGATACTTCGAAAGAGATTGCCCGTTTTGTAGACGAAGTGCATCCAGTTTTTGTCGTAGCCCTCTCAACATTTCAGCACATTCTATGTGGGTGAAATGATGATACCATGCCAACTTTAAACCTTTTCAGAGTTCAATTGTAGTGCTTTTCATTTCCAGGGTCATATAGCTAAAAAAATAAGTAAATGCATGAAAATTAACAAATGAACACAGAAAGGGTTTAAAATTGATGATGTGGTTTTGAATGGTGCATTTTGAACACACACAAAGTCTGGAGTTCAAATAAGTTAAAAAAAACAAATCCCTATGTAACAAACGAGTTTCCGTATAAAACCGGGATACTTCGAAAGAGATTGTCCGTTTTTTACATGAAGTGCATCCATTTTTTGCCGTAACCCTCTCAACTTTTTACCACATTCTATGTGGGTGAAATGATGATACCATGCCAAGTTTCAACCTTTTCAGACTTCACTGGTAGTGCTTTTCATTTTCAAGGTCATATAGCTCAAAAAATCAGTAAATGCATGAAAAATAACAAATGAAGTCAGAAAGGGTTGAAATTATATGATGTGGCTTTGAATCGTGCATTTTGAACACACAAAAAGTCTGGAGTTCAAAGAAGTTCAAAAAAATGAAATCCCTTTGTAAGAGACGAGTTTCCGTATGAAACCCTGATACTTCGAAAGAGATTATCCGTTTTGTACACGAACTGCATCTAGTTTTTGCCGTAACCCTCTCAAGTTTTTGGCACATTCTATGTGGGTGAAATGATTATACCATCCAACTTTCAACCTTTTTAGAGTTCATTTGTATTTCTTTTCATTTTCAGGGTCATATAGCTCAGAAAAATTAGTAAATGCATGGAAAGCAACAAATGAAGTCATAAAGGTTTGAAAATTGATGATGTGGCTTTGAAAGGTGCATTTTGAACACACAAAAAGTCTGGAGTTCAAATAAGTTTCAACCTTTTCAGAGTTCATTTGTAGAGCTTTTCATTTTCAGGGTCATATAGCTCAAAAAAATTCAGTAAATGCATGAAAAATAACAAATGAAGTCAGAAAGGTTTGAAAATTGATGATGTGGCTTTTAATGGTGCATTTTGAAAACACAAAAATCTGGTGTTAAAATAAGTTAAAAATATGAAATCCCTTTGTAACACACGAGTTTCCGTATGAAACCCTGGTACTTCGAAGGAGATTGTCCGTTTTGTACACGAAGTGCATCCAGTTTTTGCCGTAACCCTCTCAACTTTTTAGCACGTGCTATGTGGGTGAAATGATGATACCATGCCAACTTTCATCCTTTTCAGAGTTCATTTGTGGAGCTTTTCATTTTCAGGGTCATATAGCTGAAAAAATCAGTAAATGCATGAAAAATAACAAACGAAGTCAGAAAGGTTTGAGAATTGATGAGGCGGCTTTTAATGGTGCAGTTTGAACACACAAAAAGTCTCGAGTTCAAGTAATTTCAAAAAATTGAAATCCCTTTGTAACAAACGAGTTTCCGTATGAAACCCTGATACTTCGAAAGAGATTGCCCGTTTTGTAGACGAAGTGCATCCAGTTTTTGTCGTAGCCCTCTCAACTTTTCAGCACATTCTATGTGGGTGAAATGATGATACCATGCCAACTTTCAACCTTTTCAGAGTTCAATTGTAGTGCTTTTCATTTCCAGGGTCATATAGCTAAAAAAATAAGTAAATGCATGAAAAGTAACAAATGAACACAGAAAGGGTTTAAAATTGATGATGTGGCTTTGAATGGTGCATTTCGAACACAGACAAAGTCTGGAGTTCAAATAAGTTAAAAAAACAAATCCCTATGTAACAAACGAGTTTCCGTATAAAACCGGGATACTTCGAAAGAGATTGTCCGTTTTTTACATGAAGTGCATCCATTTTTTGCCGTAACCCTCTCAACTTTTTAGCACATTCTATGTGGGTGAAATGATGATACCATGCCAACTTTCAACCTTTTGAGAGTTCATTGTAGGGCTTTTCATTTTCAGGGTCATATAGCTCAAAAAAATCAGTAAATGCATGAAAAATAACAAATGAAGTCAGAAAGGTTTGAGAATTGATGATGCGGCTTTGAATGGTGCATTTTGAACACACAAAAAGTCTCGAGTTCAAGTAATTTCAAAAAATTGAAATCCCTTTGTAACAAACGAGTTTCCGTATGAAACCCTGATACTTCGAAAGAGATTGCCCGTTTTGTAGACGAAGTGCATCCAGTTTTTGTCGTAGCCCTCTCAACTTTTCAGCACATTCTATGTGGGTGAAATGATGATACCATGCCAACTTTCAACCTTTTCAGAGTTCAATTGTAGTGCTTTTCATTTCCAGGGTCATATAGCTAAAAAAATAAGTAAATGCTTGAAAATTGACAAATGAACACAGAAAGGGTTTAAAATTGATGATGTGGTTTTGAATGGTGCATTTTGAACACACACAAAGTCTGGAGTTCAAATAAGTTCAAAAAACAAATCCCTATGTAACAAACGACTTTCCGTATAAAACCGGGATACTTCGAAAGAGATTGTCCGTTTTTTACATGAAGTGCATCCATTTTTTGCCGTAACCCTCTCAACTTTTTACCACATTCTATGTGGGTGAAATGATGATACCATGCCAAGTTTCAACCTTTTCAGACTTCACAGGTAGTGCTTTTCATTTTCAAGGTCATATAGCTCAAAAAATCAGTAAATGCATGAAAAATAACAAATGAAGTCAGAAAGGGTTGAAATTATATGATGTGGCTTTGAATCGTGCATTTTGAACACACAAAAAGTCTGGAGTTCAAATAAGTTCAAAAAAATGAAATCCCTTTGTAAGAGACGAGTTTCCGTATGAAACCCTGATACTTCGAAAGAGATTACCCGTTTTGTACACGAACTGCATCTAGTTTTTGCCGTAACCCTCTCACGTTTTTAGCACATTCTATGTGGGTGAAATGATTATACCATCCAACTTTCAACCTTTTTAGAGTTCATTTGTATTTCTTTTCATTTTCAGGGTCATATAGCTCAGAAAAATTAGTAAATGCATGGAAAGCAACAAATGAAGTCATAAAGGTTTGAAAATTGATGATGTGGCTTTGAAAGGTGCATTTTGAACACACAAAAAGTCTGGAGTTCAAATAAGTTTCAACCTTTTCAGAGTTCAAATAAGTTAAAAATATGAAATCCCTTTGTAACACACGAGTTTCCGTATGAAAGCCTGATACTTCGAAAGAGATTGTTCGTTTTGTACACGAAGTGCATCCATGTTTTGCCGTAACCCTCTCAACTTTTTAGCACATTCTACGTGGGTGAAATGATGATACCATGCCAACTTTCAACCTTTTGAGAGTTCATTGTAGGGCTTTTCATTTTCAGGGTCATATAGCTCAAAAAAAATCAGTAAATGCATGAAAAATAACAAATGAAGTCAGAAAGGTTTGAGAATTGATGATGCGGCTTTGAATGGTGTATTTTGAACACACAAAAAGTCTCGAGTTCAAGTAATTTCAAATAATTGAAATCCCTTTGTAACAAACGAGTTTCCGTATGAAACCCTGATACTTCGAAAGAGATTGCCCGTTTTGTAGACGAAGTGCATCCAGTTTTTGTCGTAGCCCTCTCAACTTTTCAGCACATTCTATGTGGGTGAAGTGATGATACCATGCCAACTTTCAACCTTTTCAGAGTTCAATTGTAGTGCTTTTCATTTCCAGGGTCATATAGCTAAAAAAATAAGTAAATGCATGAAAATTATCAAATGAATACAGAAAGGGTTTAAAATTGATGATGTGGTTTTGAATGGTGCATTTTGAACACACACAAAGTCTGTAGTTCAAATAAGTTAAAAAAAACAAATCCCTATGTAACAAACGAGTTTCCGTATAAAACCGGGATACTTCGAAAGAGATTGTCCGTTTTTTACATGAGGTGCATCCATTTTTTGCCGTAACCCTCTCAACTTTTTAGCACATTCTATGTGGGTGAAATGATGATACCATGCCAAGTTTCAACCTTTTCAGACTTCACAGGTAGTGCTTTTCATTTTCAAGGTCATATAGCTCAAAAATTCAGTAAATGCATGAAAAATAACAAATGAAGTTAGAAAGGGTTGAAATTATATGATGTGGCTTTGAATCGTGCATTTTGAACACACAAAAAGTCTGGAGTTCAAGTAAGTTCAAAAAAATGAAATCCCTTTGTAAGAGACGAGTTTCCGTATGAAACCCTGATACTTCGAAAGAGATTATCCGTTTTGTACACGAACTGCATCTAGTTTTTGCCGTAACCCTCTCACGTTTTTAGCACATTCTATGTGGGTGAAATGATTATACCATCCAACTTTCAACCTTTTTAGAGTTCATTTGTATTTCTTTTCATTTTCAGGGTCATATAGCTCAGAAAAATTAGTAAATGCATGGAAAGCAACAAATGAAATCATAAAGGTTTGAAAATTGATGATGTAGCTTTGAAAGGTGCATTTTGAACACACAAAAAGCCTGGAGTTCAAATAAGTTTCAACCTTTTCAGAGTTCATTTGTAGAGCTTTTCATTTTCAGGGTCATATAGCTCAAAAAAGTTCAGTAAATGCATGAAAAATAACAAATGAAGTCAGAAAGGTTTGAAAATTGATGATGTGGCTTTGAATGGTGCATTTTGAACACACAAAAATCTGGCGTTAAAATAAGTTAAAAATATGAAATCCCTTTGAAACACACGAGTTTCCGTATGAAACCCTGGTACTTCGAAGGAGATTGTCCGTTTTGTACACGAAGTACATCCCGTTTTTGCCGTAACCCTCTCAACTTTTTAGCACGTGCTATGTGGGTGAAATGATGATACCATGCCAACTTTCAACCTTTTCAGAGTTCATTTGTGGAGCTTTTTATTTTCAGGGTCATATAGCTCAAAAAATCAGTAAATGCATGAAAAATAACAAACGAAGTCAGAAAGGTTTGAGAATTGATGATGTGGCTTTGAATGGTGCATTTTGAACACACAAAAAGTCTCGAGTTCAAGTAATTTCAAAAAATTGAAATCCCTTTGTAACACACGAGTTTCCGTATGAAAGCCTGATACTTCGAAACAGATTGTTCGTTTTGTACACGAAGTGCATCCATGTTTTGCCGTAACCCTCTCAACTTTTTAGCACATTCTATGTGGGTGAAATGATGATACCATGCCAACTTTCAACCTTTTGAGAGTTCATTGTAGGGCTTTTCATTTTCAGGGTCATATAGCTCAAAAAAACAAGTAAATGCATGAAAAATAACAAATGAAGTCAGAAAGGTTTGAGAATTGATGATGCGGCTTTGAATGGTGCATTTTGAACAGACAAAAAGTCTCGAGTTCAAGTAATTTCAAAAAATTGAAATCCCTTTGTAACAAACGAGTTTCCGTATGAAACCCTGATACTTCGAAAGAGATTGCCCGTTTTGTAGACGAAGTGCATCCAGTTTTTGTCGTAGCCCTCTCAACTTTTCAGCACATTCTATGTGGGTGAAATGATGATACCATGCCAACTTTCAACCTTTTCAGAGTTCAATTGTAGTGCTTTTCATTTCCAGGGTCATATAGCTAAAAAAATAAGTAAATGCATGAAAATTAACAAATGAACACAGAAAGGGTTTAAAATTGATGATGTGGTTTTGAATGGTGCATTTTGAACACACACAAAGTCTGTTGTTCAAATAAGTTAAAAAAACAAATCCCTATGTAACAAACGAGTTTCCGTATAAAACCGGGATACTTCGAAAGAGATTGTCCGTTTTTTACATGAAGTGCATCCATTTTTTGCCGTAACCCTCTCAACTTTTTACCACATTCTATGTGGGTGAAATGATGATACCATGCCAAGTTTCAACCTTTTCAGACTTCACAGGTAGTGCTTTTCATTTTCAAGGTCATATAGCTCAAAAAATCAGTAAATGCATGAAAAATAACAAATGAAGTCAGAAAGGGTTGAAATTATATGATGTGGCTTTGAATCGTGCATTTTGAACACACAAAAAGTCTGGAGTTCAAATAAGTTCAAAAAAATGAAATCCCTTTGTAAGAGACGAGTTTCCGTATGAAACCCTGATACTTCGAAAGAGATTACCCGTTTTGTACACGAACCGCATCTAGTTTTTGCCGTAACCCTCTCACGTTTTTAGCACATTCTATGTGGGTGAAATGATTATACCATCCAACTTTCAACCTTTTTAGAGTTCATTTGTATTTCTTTTCATTTTCAGGGAAATATAGCTCAGAAAAATTAGTAAATGCATGGAAAGCAACAAATGAAGTCATAATGGTTTGAAAATTGATGATGTGGCTTTGAAAGGTGCATTTTGAACACACAAAAAGTCTGGAGTTCAAATAAGTTTCAACCTTTTCAGAGTTCATTTGTAGAGCTTTTCATTTTCATGGTCATATAGCTCAAAAAAATTCAGTAAATGCATGAAAAAAAACAAATGAAGTCAGAAAGGTTTGAAAATTGATGATGTGGCTTTTAATGGTGCATTTTGAACACACAAAAATCTGGCGTTAAAATAAGTTAAAAATATGAAATCCCTTTGTAACACACGAATTTCCATATGAAACCCTGGTACTTCGAAGGAGATTGTCCGTTTTGTACACGAAGTGCATCCAGTTTTTGCCGTAACCCTCTCAACTTTTTAGCACGTGCTATGTGGGTGAAATGATGATACCATGCCAACTTTCAACCTTTTCAGAGTTCATTTGTGGAGCTTTTCATTTTAAGGGTCATATAGCTCAAAAAATCAGTAAATGCATGAAAAATAACAAACGAAGTCAGAAAGGTTTGAGAATTGATGATGTGGCTTTGAATGGTGCATTTTGAACACACAAAAAGTCTCGAGTTCAAGTAATTTCATAAAATTGAAATCCCTTTGTAACACACGAGTTTCCGTATGAAAGCCTGATACTTCGAAAGAGATTGTTCGTTTTGTACACGAAGTGCATCCATGTTTTGCCGTAACCCTCTCAACTTTTTAGCACATTCTATGTGGGTGAAATGATGATACCATGCCAACTTTCAACCTTTTGAGAGTTCATTGTAGGGCTTTTCATTTTCAGGGTCATATAGCTAAAAAAAATCAGTAAATGCATGAAAAATAACAAATGAAGTCAGAAAGGTTTGAGAATTGATGATGCGGCTTTGAATGGTGCATTTTGAACACACAAAAAGTCTCGAGTTCAGGTAATTTCAAAAAATTGAAATCCCTTTGTAACAAACGAGTTTCCGTATGAAACCCTGATACTTCGAAAGAGATTGCCCGTTTTGTAGACGAAGTGCATCCAGTTTTTGTCGTAGCCCTCTCAACTTTTCAGCACATTCTATGTGGGTGAAATGATGATACCATGCCAACTTTCAACCTTTTCAGAGTTCAATTGTAGTGCTTTTCATTTCCAGGGTCATATAGCTAAAAAAATAAGTAAATGCATGAAAATTAACAAATGAACACAGAAAGGGTTTAAAATTGATGATGTGGTTTTGAATGGTGCATTTTGAACACACACAAAGTCTGTTGTTCAAATAAGTTAAAAAAACAAATCCCTATGTAACAAACGAGTTTCCGTATAAAACCGGGATACTTCGAAAGAGATTGTCCGTTTTTTACATGAAGTGCATCCATTTTTTGCCGTAACCCTCTCAACTTTTTACCACATTCTATGTGGGTGAAATGATGATACCATGCCAAGTTTCAACCTTTTCAGACTTCACAGGTAGTGCTTTTCATTTTCAAGGTCATATAGCTCAAAAAATCAGTAAATGCATGAAAAATAACAAATGAAGTCAGAAAGGGTTGAAATTATATGATGTGGCTTTGAATCGTGCATTTTGAACACACAAAAAGTCTGGAGTTCAAATAAGTTCAAATAAATGAAATCCCTTTGTAAGAGACGAGTTTCCGTATGAAACCCTGATACTTCGAAACAGATTACCCGTTTTGTACACGAACCGCATCTAGTTTTTGCCGTAACCCTCTCACGTTTTTAGCACATTCTATGTGGGTGAAATGATTATACCATCCAACTTTCAACCTTTTTAGAGTTCATTTGTATTTCTTTTCATTTTCAGGGAAATATAGCTCAGAAAAATTAGTAAATGCATGGAAAGCAACAAATG
>NW_025228099.1:21694-27165 GCF_018294505.1 Triticum aestivum
GTTTCCGTATGAAACCCTGATACTTCGAAAGAGATTGCCCGTTTTGTAGACGAAGTGCATCCAGTTTTTGTCGTAGCCCTCTCAACTTTTCAGCACATTCTATGTGGGTGAAATGATGATACCATGCCAACTTTCAACCTTTTCAGAGTTCAATTGTAGTGCTTTTCATTTCCAGGGTCATATAGCTAAAAAAATAAGTAAATGCATGAAAATTAACAAATGAACACAGAAAGGGTTTAAAATTGATGATGTGGTTTTGAATGGTGCATTTTGAACACACACAAAGTCTGTTGTTCAAATAAGTTAAAAAAACAAATCCCTATGTAACAAACGAGTTTCCGTATAAAACCGGGATACTTCGAAAGAGATTGTCCGTTTTTTACATGAAGTGCATCCATTTTTTGCCGTAACCCTCTCAACTTTTTACCACATTCTATGTGGGTGAAATGATGATACCATGCCAAGTTTCAACCTTTTCAGACTTCACAGGTAGTGCTTTTCATTTTCAAGGTCATATAGCTCAAAAAATCAGTAAATGCATGAAAAATAACAAATGAAGTCAGAAAGGGTTGAAATTATATGATGTGGCTTTGAATCGTGCATTTTGAACACACAAAAAGTCTGGAGTTCAAATAAGTTCAAATAAATGAAATCCCTTTGTAAGAGACGAGTTTCCGTATGAAACCCTGATACTTCGAAAGAGATTACCCGTTTTGTACACGAACCGCATCTAGTTTTTGCCGTAACCCTCTCACGTTTTTAGCACATTCTATGTGGGTGAAATGATTATACCATCCAACTTTCAACCTTTTTGGAGTTCATTTGTATTTCTTTTCATTTTCAGGGTCATATAGCTCAGAAAAATTAGTAAATGCATGGAGAGCAACAAATGAAGTCATAAAGGTTTGAAAATTGATGATGTGGCTTTGAAAGGTGCATTTTGAACACACAAAAAGTCTGGAGTTCAAATAAGTTTCAACCTTTTCAGAGTTCATTTTAGAGCTTTTCATTTTCATGGTCATATAGCTCAAAAAAATTCAGTAAATGCATGAAAAATAACAAATGAAGTCAGAAAGGTTTGAAAATTGATGATGTGGCTTTTAATGGTGCATTTTGAACACACAAAAATCTGGCGTTAAAATAAGTTAAAAATATGAAATCCCTTTGTAACACACGAGTTTCCGTATGAAACCCTGGTACTTCGAAGGAGATTGTCCGTTTTGTACACGAAGTGCTTCCAGTTTTTGCCGTAACCCTCTCAACTTTTTAGCACGTGCTATGTGGGTGAAATGATGATACCATGCCAACTTTCAACCTTTTCAGAGTTCATTTGTGGAGATTTTCATTTTCAGGGTCATATAGCTCAAAAAATCAGTAAATGCATGAAAAATAACAAACGAAGTCAGAAAAGTTTGAGAATTGATGATGTGGCTTTGAATGGTGCATTTTGAACACACAAAAAGTCTCGAGTTCAAGTAATTTCAAAAAATTGAAATCCGTTTTTAACACACGAGTTTCCGTATGAAAGCCTGGTACTTCGAAAGAGATTGTTCGTTTTGTACACGAAGTGCATCCATGTTTTGCCGTAACCCTCTCAACTTTTTAGCACATTCTATGTGGGTGAAATGATGATACCATGCCAACTTTCAACCTTTTGAGAGTTCATTGTAGGGCTTTTCATTTTCAGGGTCATATAGCTCAAAAAAATCAGTAAATGCATGAAAAATAACAAATGAAGTCAGAAAGGTTTGAGAATTGATGATGAGGCTTTGAATGGTGCATTTTGAACACACAAAAAGTCTCGAGTTCAAGTAATTTCAAAAAATTGAAATCCCTTTGTAACAAACGTGTTTCCGTATGAAACCCTGATACTTCGAAAGAGATTGCCCGTTTTGTAGACGAAGTGCATCCAGTTTTTGTCGTAGCCCTCTCAACTTTTCAGCACATTCTATGTGGGTGAAATGATGATACCATGCCAACTTTCAACCTTTTCAGAGTTCAATTGTAGTGCTTTTCATTTCCAGGGTCATATAGCTAAAAAAATAAGTAAATGCATGAAAATTAACAAATGAACACAGAAAGGGTTTAAAATTGATGATGTGGTTTTGAATGGTGCATTTTGAACACACACAAAGTCTGTTGTTCAAATAAGTTAAAAAAACAAATCCCTATGTAACAAACGAGTTTCCGTATAAAACCGGGATACTTCGAAAGAGATTGTCCGTTTTTTACATGAAGTGCATCCATTTTTTGCCGTAACCCTCTCAACTTTTTACCACATTCTATGTGGGTGAAATGATGATACCATGCCAAGTTTCAACCTTTTCAGACTTCACAGGTAGTGCTTTTCATTTTCAAGGTCATATAGCTCAAAAAATCAGTAAATGCATGAAAAATAACAAATGAAGTCAGAAACGGTTGAAATTATATGATGTGGCTTTGAATCGTGCATTTTGAACACACAAAAAGTCTGGAGTTCAAATAAGTTCAAATAAATGAAATCCCTTTGTAAGAGACGAGTTTCCGTATGAAACCCTGATACTTCGAAAGAGATTACCCGTTTTGTACACGAACCGCATCTAGTTTTTGCCGTAACCCTCTCACGTTTTTAGCACATTCTATGTGGGTGAAATGATTATACCATCCAACTTTCAACCTTTTTAGAGTTCATTTGTATTTCTTTTCATTTTCAGGGTCATATAGCTCAGAAAAATTAGTAAATGCATGGAGAGCAACAAATGAAGTCATAAAGGTTTGAAAATTGATGATGTGGCTTTGAAAGGTGCATTTTGAACACACAAAAAGTCTGGAGTTCAAATAAGTTTCAACCTTTTCAGAGTTCATTTTAGAGCTTTTCATTTTCATGGTCATATAGCTCAAAAAAATTCAGTAAATGCATGAAAAATAACAAATGAAGTCAGAAAGGTTTGAAAATTGATGATGTGGCTTTTAATGGTGCATTTTGAACACACAAAAATCTAGCGTTAAAATAAGTTAAAAATATGAAATCCCTTTGTAACACACGAGTTTCCGTATGAAACCCTGGTACATCGAAGGAGATTGTCCGTTTTGTACACGAAGTGCATCCAGTTTTCAGCACGAAGGAGTTTCCGTATGAAACCCTGGTACATCAACTTTTTAGCACGTGCTATGTGGGTGAAATGATGATACCATGCCAACTTTCAACCTTTTCAGAGTTCATTTGTGGAGATTTTCATTTTCAGGGTCATATAGCTCAAAAAATCAGTAAATGCATGAAAAATAACAAACGAAGTCAAAAAGGTTTGAGAATTGATGATGTGGCTTTGAATGGTGCATTTTGAACACACAAAAAGTCTCGAGTTCAAGTAATTTCAAAAAATTGAAATCCCTTTTTAACACACGAGTTTCCGTATGAAAGCCTGGTACTTCGAAAGAGATTGTTCGTTTTGTACACGAAGTGCATCCATGTTTTGCCGTAACCCTCTCAACTTTTTAGCACATTCTATGTGGGTGAAATGATGATACCATGCCAACTTTCAACCTTTTGAGAGTTCATTGTAGGGCTTTTCATTTTCAGGGTCATATAGCTCAAAAAAATCAGTAAATGCATGAAAAATAACGAATGAAGTCAGAAAGGTTTGAGAATTGATGATGAGGCTTTGAATGGTGCATTTTGAACACACAAAAAGTCTCGAGTTCAAGTAATTTCAAAAAATTGAAATCCCTTTGTAACAAACGAGTTTCCGTATGAAACCCTGATACTTCGAAAGAGATTGCCCGTTTTGTAGACGAAGTGCATCCAGTTTTTGTCGTAGCCCTCTCAACTTTTCAGCAATTCTATGTGGGTGAAATGATGATACCATGCCAACTTTCAACCTTTTCAGAGTTCAATTGTAGTGCTTTTCATTTCCAGGGTCATATAGCTAAAAAAATAAGTAAATGCATGAAAATTAACAAATGAACACAGAAAGGGTTTAAAATTGATGATGTGGTTTTGAATGGTGCATTTTGAACACACACAAAGTCTGGAGTTCAAATAAGTTAAAAAAACAAATCCCTATGTAACAAACGAGTTTCCGTATAAAACCGGGATACTTCGAAAGAGATTGTCCGTTTTTTACATGAAGTGCATCCATTTTTTGCCGTAACCCTCTCAACTTTTTACCACATTCTATGTGGGTGAAATGATGATACCATGCCAAGTTTCAACCTTTTCAGACTTCACTGGTAGTGCTTTTCATTTTCAAGGTCATATAGCTCAAAAAATCAGTAAATGCATGAAAAATAACAAATGAAGTCAGAAAGGGTTGAAATTATATGATGTGGCTTTGAATCGTGCATTTTGAACACACAAAAAGTCTGGAGTTCAAATAAGTTCAAAAAAATGAAATCCCTTTGTAAGAGACGAGTTTCCGTATGAAACCCTGATACTTCGAAAGAGATTATCCGTTTTGTACACGAACTGCATCTAGTTTTTGCCGTAACCCTCTCAAGTTTTTAGCACAGTCTATGTGGGTGAAATGATTATACCATCCAACTTTCAACCTTTTTAGAGTTCATTTGTATTTCTTTTCATTTTCAGGGTCATATAGCTCAGAAAAATTAGTAAATGCATGGAAAGCAACATATGAAGTCATAAAGGTTTGAAAATTGATGATGTGGCTTTGAAAGGTGCATTTTGAACACACAAAAAGTCTGGAGTTCAAATAAGTTTCAACCTTTTCAGAGTTCATTTGTAGAGCTTTTCATTTTCAGGGTCATATACCTCAAAAAAATTCAGTAAATGCATGAAAAATAAAAATGAAGTCAGAAAGGTTTGAAAATTGATGATGTGGCTTTTAATGGTGCATTTTGAACACACAAAAATCTGGCGTTAAAATAAGTTAAAAATATGAAATCCCTTTGTAACACACGAGTTTCCGTATGAAACCCTGGTACTTCAAAGGAGATTGTCCGTTTTGTACACGAAGTGCATCCAGTTTTTGCCGTAACCCTCTCAACTTTTTAGCACGTGCTATGTGGGTGAAATGATGATACCATGCGAACTTTCAACCTTTTCAGAGTTCATTTGTGGAGCTTTTCATTTTCAGGGTCATATAGCTCAAAAAATCAGTAAATGCATGAAAAATAACAAACGAAGTCAGAAAGGTTTGAGAATTGATGATGTGGCTTTGAATGGTGCATTTTGAACACACAAAAAGTCTCGAGTTCAAGTAATTTCAAAAAATTGAAATCCCTTTGTAACACACGAGTTTCCGTATGAAAGCCTGATAATTCGAAAGAGATTGTTCGTTTTGTACACGAAGTTCATCCATGTTTTGCCGTAACCCTCTCAACTTTTTAGCACATTCTATGTGGGTGAAATGATGATACCATGCCAACTTTCAACCTTTTGAGAGTTCATTGTAGGGCTTTTCATTTTCAGGGTCATATAGCTCAAAAAAACAAGTAAATGCATGAAAAATAACAAATGAAGTCAGAAAGGTTTG
>NW_025228099.1:27248-33874 GCF_018294505.1 Triticum aestivum
AACGAAGTCAGAAAGGTTTGAGAATTGATGATGTGGCTTTGAATGGTGCATTTTGAACACACAAAAAGTCTCGAGTTCAAGTAATTTCAAAAAATTGAAATCCCTTTGTAACACACGAGTTTCCGTATGAAAGCCTGATACTTCGAAACAGATTGTTCGTTTTGTACACGAAGTGCATCCATGTTTTGCCGTAACCCTCTCAACTTTTTAGCACATTCTATGTGGGTGAAATGATGATACCATGCCAACTTTCAACCTTTTGAGAGTTCATTGTAGGGCTTTTCATTTTCAGGGTCATATAGCTCAAAAAAACAAGTAAATGCATGAAAAATAACAAATGAAGTCAGAAAGGTTTGAGAATTGATGATGCGGCTTTGAATGGTGCATTTTGAACACACAAAAAGTCTCGAGTTCAAGTAATTTCAAAAAATTGAAATCCCTTTGTAACAAACGAGTTTCCGTATGAAACCCTGATACTTCGAAAGAGATTGCCCGTTTTGTAGACGAAGTGCATCCAGTTTTTGTCGTAGCCCTCTCAACATTTCAGCACATTCTATGTGGGTGAAATGATGATACCATGCCAACTTTCAACCTTTTCAGAGTTCAATTGTAGTGCTTTTCATTTCCAGGGTCATATAGCTAAAAAAATAAGTAAATGCATGAAAATTAACAAATGAACACAGAAAGGGTTTAAAATTGATGATGTGGTTTTGAATGGTGCATTTTGAACACACACAAAGTCTGGAGTTCAAATAAGTTAAAAAAAACAAATCCCTATGTAACAAACGAGTTTCCGTATAAAACCGGGATACTTCGAAAGAGATTGTCCGTTTTTTACATGAAGTGCATCCATTTTTTGCCGTAACCCTCTCAACTTTTTACCACATTCTATGTGGGTGAAATGATGATACCATGCCAAGTTTCAACCTTTTCAGACTTCACTGGTAGTGCTTTTCAGTTTCAAGTTCATATAGCTCAAAAAATCAGTAAATGCATGAAAAATAACAAATGAAGTCAGAAAGGGTTGAAATTATATGATGTGGCTTTGAATCGTGCATTTTGAACACACAAAAAGTCTGGAGTTCAAATAAGTTCAAAAAAATGAAATCCCTTTGTAAGAGACGAGTTTCCGTATGAAACCCTGATACTTCGAAATAGATTATCCGTTTTGTACACGAACTGCATCTAGTTTTTGCCGTAACCCTCTCAAGTTTTTGGCACATTCTATGTGGGTGAAATGATTATACCATCCAACTTTCAACCTTTTTAGAGTTCATTTGTATTTCTTTTCATTTTCAGGGTCATATAGCTCAGAAAAATTAGTAAATGCATGGAAAGCAACAAATGAAGTCATAAAGGTTTGAAAATTGATGATGTGGCTTTGAAAGGTGCATTTTGAACACACAAAAAGTCCGGAGTTCAAATAAGTTTCAACCTTTTCAGAGTTCATTTGTAGAGCTTTTCATTTTCAGGGTCATATAGCTCAAAAAAATTCAGTAAATGCATGAAAAATAACAAATGAAGTCAGAAAGGTTTGAAAATTGATGATGTGGCTTTTAATGGTGCATTTTGAACACACAAAAATCTGGCGTTAAAATAAGTTAAAAATATGAAATCCCTTTGTAACACACGCGTTTCCGTATGAAACCCTGGTACTTCGAAGGAGATTGTCCGTTTTGTACACGAAGTGCATCCAGTTTTTGCCGTAACCCTCTCAACTTTTTAGCACGTGCTATGTGGGTGAAATGATGATACCATGCCAACTTTCAACCTTTTCAGAGTTCATTTGTGGAGCTTTTCATTTTCAGGGTCATATAGCTCAAAAAATCAGTAAATGCATGAAAAATAACAAACGAAGTCGGAAAGGTTTGAGAATTGATGATGTGGCTTTGAATGGTGCATTTTGAACACACAAAAAGTCTCGAGTTCAAGTAATTTCAAAAAATTGAAATCCCTTTGTAACACACGAGTTTCCGTATGAAAGCCTGATAATTCGAAAGAGATTGTTCGTTTTGTACACGAAGTGCATCCATGTTTTGCCGTAACCCTCTCAACTTTTTAGCACATTCTATGTGGGTGAAATGATGATACCATGCCAACTTTCAACCTTTTGAGAGTTCATTGTAGGGCTTTTCATTTTCAGGGTCATATAGCTCAAAAAAACAAGTAAATGCATGAAAAATAACAAATGAAGTCAGAAAGGTTTGAGAATTGATGATGCGGCTTTGAATGGTGCATTTTGAACACACAAAAAGTCTCGAGTTCAAGTAATTTCAAAAAATTGAAATCCCTTTGTAACAAACGAGTTTCCGTATGAAACCCTGATACTTCGAAAGAGATTGCCCGTTTTGTAGACGAAGTGCATCCAGTTTTTGTCGTAGCCCTCTCAACATTTCAGCACATTCTATGTGGGTGAAATGATGATACCATGCCAACTTTCAACCTTTTCAGAGTTAAATTGTAGTGCTTTTCATTTCCAGGGTCATATAGCTAAAAAAATAAGTAAATGCATGAAAATTAACAAATGAACACAGAAAGGGTTTAAAATTGATGATGTGGTTTTGAATGGTGCATTTTGAACACACACAAAGTCTGGAGTTCAAATAAGTTAAAAAAAACAAATCCCTATGTAACAAACGAGTTTCCGTATAAAAGCGGGATACTTCGAAAGAGATTGTCTGTTTTTTACATGAAGTGCATCCATTTTTTGCCGTAACCCTCTCAACTTTTTACCACATTCTATGTGGGTGAAATGATGATACCATGCCAAGTTTCAACCTTTTCAGACTTCACTGGTAGTGCTTTTCATTTTCAAGTTCATATAGCTCAAAAAATCAGTAAATGCATGAAAAATAACAAATGAAGTCAGAAAGGGTTGAAATTATATGATGTGGCTTTGAATCGTGCATTTTGAACACACAAAAAGTCCGGAGTTCAAATAAGTTCAAAAAAATGAAATCCCTTTGTAAGAGACGAGTTTCCGTATGAAACCCTGATACTTCGAAAGAGATTATCCGTTTTGTACACGAACTGCATCTAGTTTTTGCCGTAACCCTCTCAAGTTTTTGGCACATTCTATGTGGGTGAAATGATTATACCATCCAACTTTCAACCTTTTTAGAGTTCATTTGTATTTCTTTTCATTTTCAGGGTCATATAGCTCAGAAAAATTAGTAAATGCATGGAAAGCAACAAATGAGGTCATAAAGGTTTGAAAATTGATGATGTGGCTTTGAAAGGTGCATTTTGAACACACAAAAAGTCTGGAGTTCAAATAAGTTTCAACCTTTTCAGAGTTCATTTGTAGAGCTTTTCATTTTCAGGGTCATATAGCTCAAAAAAATTCAGTAAATGCATGAAAAATAACAAATGAAGTCAGAAAGGTTTGAAAATTGATGATGTGGCTTTTAATGGTGCATTTTGAACACACAAAAATCTGGTGTTAAAATAAGTTAAAAATATGAAATCCCTTTGTAACACACGAGTTTCCGTATGAAACCCTGGTACTTCGAAGGAGATTGTCCGTTTTGTACACGAAGTGCATCCAGTTTTTGCCGTAACCCTCTCAACTTTTTAGCACGTGCTATGTGGGTGAAATGATGATATCATGCCAACTTTCATCCTTTTCAGAGTTCATTTGTGGAGCTTTTCATTTTCAGGGTCATATAGCTGAAAAAATCAGTAAATGCATGAAAAATAACAAACGAAGTCAGAAAGGTTTGAGAATTGATGAGGCGGCTTTTAATGGTGCAGTTTGAACACACAAAAAGTCTCGAGTTCAAGTAATTTCAAAAAATTGAAATCCCTTTGTAACAAACGAGTTTCCGTATGAAACCCTGATACTTCGAAAGAGATTGCCCGTTTTGTAGACGAAGTGCATCCAGTTTTTGTCGTAGCCCTCTCAACTTTTCAGCACATTCTATGTGGCTGAAATGATGATACCATGCCAACTTTCAACCTTTTCAGAGTTCAATTGTAGTGCTTTTCATTTCCAGGGTCATATAGCTAAAAAAATAAGTAAATGCATGAAAAGTAACAAATGAACACAGAAAGGGTTTAAAATTGATGATGTGGTTTTGAATGGTGCATTTTGAACACACACAAAGTCTGGAGTTCAAATAAGTTAAAAAAAAACAAATCCCTATGTAACAAACGAGTTTCCGTATAAAACCGGGATACTTCGAAAGAGATTGTCCGTTTTTTACATGAAGTGCATCCATTTTTTGCCGTAACCCTCTCAACTTTTTACCACATTCTATGTGGGTGAAATGATGATACCATGCCAAGTTTCAACCTTTTCAGACTTCACTGGTAGTGCTTTTCATTTTCAAGGTCATATAGCTCAAAAAATCAGTAAATGCATGAAAAATAACAAATGAAGTCAGAAAGGGTTGAAATTATATGATGTGGCTTTGAATCGTGCATTTTGAACACACAAAAAGTCTGGAGTTCAAAGAAGTTCAAAAAAATGAAATCCCTTTGTAAGAGACGAGTTTCCGTATGAAACCCTGATACTTCGAAAGAGATTATCCGTTTTGTACACGAACTGCATCTAGTTTTTGCCGTAACCCTCTCAAGTTTTTGGCACATTCTATGTGGGTGAAATGATTATACCATCCAACTTTCAACCTTTTTAGAGTTCATTTGTATTTCTTTTCATTTTCAGGGTCATATAGCTCAGAAAAATTAGTAAATGCATGGAAAGCAACAAATGAAGTCATAAAGGTTTGAAAATTGATGATGTGGCTTTGAAAGGTGCATTTTGAACACACAAAAGTCTGGAGTTCAAATAAGTTTCAACCTTTTCAGAGTTCATTTGTAGAGCTTTTCATTTTCAGGGTCATATAGCTCAAAAAAATTCAGTAAATGCATGAAAAATAACAAATGAAGTCAGAAAGGTTTGAAAATTGATGATGTGGCTTTTAATGGTGCATTTTGAACACACAAAAATCTGGCGTTAAAATAAGTTAAAAATATGAAATCCCTTTGTAACACACGAGTTTCCGTATGAAACCCTGGTACTTCGAAGGAGATTGTCCGTTTTGTACACGAAGTGCATCCAGTTTTTGCCGTAACCCTCTCAACTTTTTAGCACGTGCTATGTGGGTGAAATGATGATACCATGCCAACTTTCAACCTTTTCAGAGTTCATTTGTGGAGCTTTTCATTTTCAGGGTCATATAGCTCAAAAAATCAGTAAATGCATGAAAAATAACAAACGAAGTCAGAAAGGTTTGAGAATTGATGATGTGGCTTTGAATGGTGCATTTTGAACACACAAAAAGTCTCGAGTTCAAGTAATTTCAAAAAATTGAAATCCCTTTGTAACACACGAGTTTCCGTATGAAAGCCTGATAATTCGAAAGAGATTGTTCGTTTTGTACACGAAGTGCATCCATGTTTTGCCGTAACCCTCTCAACTTTTTAGCACATTCTATGTGGGTGAAATGATGATACCATGCCAACTTTCAACCTTTTGAGACTTCATTGTAGGGCTTTTCATTTTCAGGGTCATATAGCTCAAAAAAACAAGTAAATGCATGAAAAATAACAAATGAAGTCAGAAAGGTTTGAGAATTGATGATGCGGCTTTTAATGGTGCAGTTTGAACACACAAAAAATCTCGAGTTCAAGTAATTTCAAAAAATTGAAATCCCTTTGTAACAAACGAGTTTCCGTATGAAACCCTGATACTTCGAAAGAGATTGCCCGTTTTGTAGACGAAGTGCATCCAGTTTTTGTCGTAGCCCTCTCAACTTTTCAGCACATTCTATGTGGGTGAAATGATGATACCATGCCAACTTTCAACCTTTTCAGAGTTCAATTGTAGTGCTTTTCATTTCCAGGGTCATATAGCTAAAAAAATAAGTAAATGCATGAAAAGTAACAAATGAACACAGAAAGGGTTTAAAATTGATGATGTGGTTTTGAATGGTGCATTTTGAACACACACAAAGTCTGGAGTTCAAATAAGTTAAAAAAAACAAATCCCTATGTAACAAACGAGTTTCCGTATAAAACCGGGATACTTCGAAAGAGATTCTCCGTTTTTTACATGAAGTGCATCCATTTTTTGCCGTAACCCTCTCAACTTTTTACCACATTCTGTGTCGGTGAAATGATGATACCATGCCAAGTTTCAACCTTTTCAGACTTCACTGGTAGTGCTTTTCATTTTCAAGGTCATATAGCTCAAAAAATCAGTAAATGCATGAAAAATAACAAATGAAGTCAGAAAGGGTTGAAATTATATGATGTGGCTTTGAATCGTGCATTTTGAACACACAAAAAGTCTGGAGTTCAAAGAAGTTCAAAAAAATGAAATCCCTTTGTAAGAGACGAGTTTCCGTATGAAACCCTGATACTTCGAAAGAGATTATCCGTTTTGTACACGAACTGCATCTAGTTTTTGCCGTAACCCTCTCAAGTTTTTGGCACATTCTATGTGGGTGAAATGATTATACCATCCAACTTTCAACCTTTTTAGAGTTCATTTGTATTTCTTTTCATTTTCAGGGTCATATAGCTCAGAAAAATTAGTAAATGCATGGAAAGCAACAAATGAAGTCATAAAGGTTTGAAAATTGATGATGTGGCTTTGAAAGGTGCATTTTGAACACACAAAA
>NW_025228099.1:35220-38252 GCF_018294505.1 Triticum aestivum
TGCCAACTTTCAACCTTTTGAGAGTTCATTGTAGGGCATTTCATTTTCAGGGTCATATAGCTCAAAAAAACAAGTAAATGCATGAAAAATAACAAATGAAGTCAGAAAGGTTTGAGAATTGATGATGCGGCTTGGAATGGTGCATTTTGAACACACAAAAAGTCTCGAGTTCAAGTAATTTCAAAAAATTGAAATCCCTTTGTAACAAACGAGTTTCCGTATGAAACCCTGGTACTTCGAAGTAGATTGTCCGTTTTGTACACGAAGTGCATCCAGTTTTTGCCGTAACCCTCTCAACTTTTTAGCACGTGCTATGTGGGTGAAATGATGATACCAGGCCAACTTTCATCCTTTTCAGAGTTCATTTGTGGAGCTTTTCATTTTCAGGGTCATATAGCTGAAAAAATCAGTAAATGCATGAAAAATAACAAACGAAGTCAGAAAGGTTTGAGAATTGATGAGGCGGCTTTTAATGGTGCAGTTTGAACACACAAAAAGTCTCGAGTTCAAGTAATTTCAAAAAATTGAAATCCCTTTGTAACAAACGAGTTTCCGTATGAAACCCTGATACTTCGAAAGAGATTGCCCGTTTTGTAGACGAAGTGCATCCAGTTTTTGTCGTAGCCCTCTCAACTTTTCAGCACATTCTATGTGGGTGAAATGATGATACCATGCCAACTTTCAACCTTTTCAGAGTTCAATTGTAGTGCTTTTCATTTCCAGGGTCATATAGCTAAAAAAATAAGTAAATGCATGAAAAGTAACAAATGAACACAGAAAGGGTTTAAAATTGATGATGTGGTTTTGAATGGTGCATTTTGAACACACACAAAGTCTGGAGTTCAAATAAGTTAAAAAAAACAAATCCCTATGTAACAAACGAGTTTCCGTATAAAACCGGGATACTTCGAAAGAGATTGTCCGTTTTTTACATGAAGTGCATCCATTTTTTGCCGTAACCCTCTCAACTTTTTACCACATTCTATGTGGGTGAAATGATGATACCATGCCAAGTTTCAACCTTTTCAGACTTCACTGGTAGTGCTTTTCATTTTCAAGGTCATATAGCTCAAAAAATCAGTAAATGCATGAAAAATAACAAATGAAGTCAGAAAGGGTTGAAATTATATGATGTGGCTTTGAATCGTGCATTTTGAACACACAAAAAGTCTGGAGTTCAAAGAAGTTCAAAAAAATGAAATCCCTTTGTAAGAGACGAGTTTCCGTATGAAACCCTGATACTTCGAAAGAGATTATCCGTTTTGTACACGAACTGCATCTAGTTTTTGCCGTAACCCTCTCAAGTTTTTGGCACATTCTATGTGGGTGAAATGATTATACCATCCAACTTTCAACCTTTTTAGAGTTCATTTGTATTTCTTTTCATTTTCAGGGTCATATAGCTCAGAAAAATTAGTAAATGCATGGAAAGCAACAAATGAAGTCATAAAGGTTTGAAAATTGATGATGTGGCTTTGAAAGGTGCATTTTGAACACACAAAAGTCTGGAGTTCAAATAAGTTTCAACCTTTTCAGAGTTCATTTGTAGAGCTTTTCATTTTCAGGGTCATATAGCTCAAAAAAATTCAGTAAATGCATGAAAAATAACAAATGAAGTCAGAAAGGTTTGAAAATTGATGATGTGGCTTTTAATGGTGCATTTTGAACACACAAAAATCTGGCGTTAAAATAAGTTAAAAATATGAAATCCCTTTGTAACACACGAGTTTCCGTATGAAACCCTGGTACTTCGAAGGAGATTGTCCGTTTTGTACACGAAGTGCATCCAGTTTTTGCCGTAACCCTCTCAACTTTTTAGCACGTGCTATGTGGGTGAAATGATGATACCATGCCAACTTTCAACCTTTTCAGAGTTCATTTGTGGAGCTTTTCATTTTCAGGGTCATATAGCTCAAAAAATCAGTAAATGCATGAAAAATAACAAACGAAGTCAGAAAGGTTTGAGAATTGATGATGTGGCTTTGAATGGTGCATTTTGAACACACAAAAAGTCTCGAGTTCAAGTAATTTCAAAAAATTGAAATCCCTTTGTAACACACGAGTTTCCGTATGAAAGCCTGATAATTCGAAAGAGATTGTTCGTTTTGTACACGAAGTGCATCCATGTTTTGCCGTAACCCTCTCAACTTTTTAGCACATTCTATGTGGGTGAAATGATGATACCATGCCAACTTTCAACCTTTTGAGAGTTCATTGTAGGGCTTTTCATTTTCAGGGTCATATAGCTCAAAAAAACAAGTAAATGCATGAAAAATAACAAATGAAGTCAGAAAGGTTTGAGAATTGATAATGCGGCTTTTAATGGTGCAGTTTGAACACACAAAAAGTCTCGAGTTCAAGTAATTTCAAAAAATTGAAATCCCTTTGTAACAAACGAGTTTCCGTATGAAACCCTGATACTTCGAAAGAGATTGCCCGTTTTGTAGACGAAGTGCATCCAGTTTTTGTCGTAGCCCTCTCAACTTTTCAGCACATTCTATGTGGGTGAAATGATGATACCATGCCAACTTTCAACCTTTTCAGAGTTCAATTGTAGTGCTTTTCATTTCCAGGGTCATATAGCTAAAAAAAATAAGTAAATGCATGAAAAGTAACAAATGAACACAGAAAGGGTTTAAAATTGATGATGTGGTTTTGAATGGTGCATTTTGAACACACACAAAGTCTGGAGTTCAAATAAGTTAAAAAAACAAATCCCTATGTAACAAACGAGTTTCCGTATAAAACCGGGATACTTCGAAAGAGATTGTCCGTTTTTTACATGAAGTGCATCCATTTTTTGCCGTAACCCTCTCAACTTTTTACCACATTCTATGTGGGTGAAATGATGATACCATGCCAAGTTTCAACCTTTTCAGACTTCACTGGTAGTGCTTTTCATTTTCAAGGTCATATAGCTCAAAAAATCAGTAAATGCATGAAAAATAACAAATGAAGTCAGAAAGGGTTGAAATTATATGATGTGGCTTTGAATCGTGCATTTTGAACACACAAAAAGTCTGGAGTTCAAA
>NW_025228099.1:40069-53402 GCF_018294505.1 Triticum aestivum
AGTAAATGCATGAAAAATAACAAACGAAGTCAGAAAGGTTTGAGAATTGATGAGGTGGCTTTGAATGGTGCATTTTGAACACACAAAAAGTCTCGAGTTCAAGTAATTTCAAAAAATTGAAATCCCTTTGTAACAAACGAGTTTCCGTATGAAACCCTGATACTTCGAAAGAGATTGCCCGTTTTGTAGACGAAGTGCATCCAGTTTTTTTCGTAGCCCTCTCAACTTATCAGCACATTCTATGTGGGTGAAATGATGATACCATGCCAACTTTCAACCTTTTCAGAGTTCAATTGTAGTGCTTTTCATTTCCAGGGTCATATAGCTAAAAAAATAAGTAAATGCATGAAAATTAACAAATGAACACAGAAAGGGTTTAAAATTGATGATGTGGTTTTGAATGGTGCATTTTGAACACACACAAAGTCTGGAGTTCAAATAAGTTAAAAAAAACAAATCCCTATGTAACAAATGAGTTTCCATATAAAACCGGGATACTTCGAAAGAGATTGTCCGTTTTTTACATGAAGTGCATCCATTTTTTGCGTAACCCTCTCAACTTTTGACCACATTCTATGTGGGTGAAATGATGATACCATGCCAAGTTTCAACCTTTTCAGACTTCACTGGTAGTGCTTTTCATTTTCAAGGTCATATAGCTCAAAAAATCAGTAAATGCATGAAAAATAACAAATGAAGTCAGAAAGGGTTGAAATTATATGATGTGGCTTTGAATCATGCATTTTGAACACACAAAAAGTCTGGAGTTCAAATAAGTTCAAAAAAATGAAATCCCTTTGTAAGAGACGAGTTTCCGTATGAAACCCTGATACTTCGAAAGAGATTATCCGTTTTGTACACGAACTGCATCTAGTTTTTTGCCGTAACCCTCTCAAGCTTTTAGCACATTCTATGTGGGTGAAATGATTATACCATCCAACTTTCAACCTTTTTAGAGTTCATTTGTATTTCTTTTCATTTTCAGGGTCATATAGCTCAGAAAAATTAGTAAATGCATGGAAAGCAACAAATGAAGTCATAAAGGTTTGAAAATTGATGATGTGGCTTTGAAAGGTGCATTTTGAACACAGAAAAAGTCTGGAGTTCAAATAAGTTTGAACCTTTTCAGAGTTCATTTGTAGAGCTTTTCATTTTCAGGGTCATATAGCTAAAAAAAATTCAGTAAATGCATGAAAAATAACAAATGAAGTCAGAAAGGTTTGAAAATTGATGATGTGGCTTTTAATGGTGCATTTTGAACACACAACAATCTGGCGTTAAAATAAGTTAAAAATATGAAATCCCATTGTAACACACGAGTTTCCGTATGAAACCCTGGTACTTCGAAGGAGATTGTCCGTTTTGTACACGAAGTGCATCCAGTTTTTGCCGTAACCCTCTCAACTTTTTAGCACGTGCTATGTGGGTGAAATGATGATACCATGCCAACTTTCAACCTTTTCAGAGTTCATTTGTGGAGCTTTTCATTTTCAGGGTCATATAGCTCAAAATCAGTAAATGCATGAAAAATAACAAACGAAGTCAGAAAGGTTTGAGAATTGATGAGGTGGCTTTGAATGGTGCATTTTGAACACACAAAAAGTCTCGAGTTCATGTAATTTCAAAAAATTGAAATCCCTTTGTAACAAACGAGTTTCCGTATGAAACCCTGATACTTCGAAAGAGATTGCCCGTTTTGTAGACGAAGTGCATCCAGTTTTTTTCGTAGCCCTCTCAACTTTTCAGCACATTCTATGTGGGTGAAATGATGATACCATGCCTACTTTCAACCTTTTCAGAGTTCAATTGTAGTGCTTTTCATTTCCAGGGTCATATAGCTAAAAAAATAAATAAATGCATGAAAATTAACAAATGAACACAGAAAGGGTTTAAAATTGATGATGTGGTTTTGAATGGTGCATTTTGAACACACACAAAGTCTGGAGTTCAAATAAGTTAAAAAAACAAATCCCTATGTAACAAACGAGTTTCCGTATAAAACCGGGATACTTCGAAAGAGATTGTCCGTTTTTTACATGAAGTGCATCCATTTTTTGCCGTAACGCTCTCAACTTTTTACCACATTCTATGTGGGTGAAATGATGATACCATGCCAAGTTTCAACCTTTTCAGACTTCACTGGTAGTGCTTTTCATTTTCAAGGTCATATAGCTCAAAAAATCAGTAAATGCATGAAAAATAACAAATGAAGTCAGAAAGGGTTGAAATTATATGATGTGGCTTTGAATCGTGCATTTTGAACACACAAAAAGTCTGGAGTTCAAATAAGTTCAAAAAAATGAAATCCCTTTGTAAGAGACGAGTTTCAGTATGAAACCCTGATACTTCGAAAGAGATTATCCGTTTTGTACACGAACTGCATCTAGTTTTTTGCCGTAACCCTCTCAAGTTTTTAGCAC
Organism: Triticum aestivum; assembly: GCF_018294505.1. Lineage (NCBI taxonomy): Eukaryota > Viridiplantae > Streptophyta > Magnoliopsida > Poales > Poaceae > Triticum > Triticum aestivum. Next base: position 42,490 of record NW_025228099.1, read on the forward strand.
ATTCTATGTGGGTGAAATGATTATACCATCCAACTTTCAACCTTTTTAGTGTTCATTTGTATTTCTTTTCATTTTCAGGGTCATATAGCTCAGAAAAATTAGTAAATGCATGGAAAGCAACAAATGAAGTCATAAAGGTTTGAAAATTGATGATGTGGCTTTGAAAGGTGCATTTTGAACACACAAAAAGTCTGGAGTTCAAATAAGTTTCAACCTTTTCAGAGTTCATTTGTAGAGCTTTTCATTTTCAGGGTCATATAGCTAAAAAAATTCAGTAAATGCATGAAAAATAACAAATGAAGTCAGAAAGGTTTGAAAATTGATGATGTGGCTTTTAATGGTGCATTTTGAACACACAACAATCTGGCGTTAAAATAAGTTAAAAATATGAAATCCCATTGTAACACACGAGTTTCCGTATGAAACCCTGGTACTTCGAAGGAGATTGTCCGTTTTGTACACGAAGTGCATCCAGTTTTTGCCGTAACCCTCTCAACTTTTTAGCACGTGCTATGTGGGTGAAATGATGATACCATGCCAACTTTCAACCTTTTCAGAGTTCATTTGTGGAGCTTTTCATTTTCAGGGTCATATAGATCAAAAAATCAGTAAATGCACGAAAAATAACAACCGAAGTCAGAAAGGTTTGAGAATTGATGAGGTGGCTTTGAATGGTGCATTTTGAACACACAAAAAGTCTCGAGTTCAAGTAATTTCAAAAAATTGAAATCCCTTTGTAACACACGAGTTTCCGTATGAAAGCCTGATACTTCGAAAGAGATTGTTCGTTTTGTACATGAAGTGCATCCATGTTTTGCCGCAACCCTCTCAACTTTTTAGCACATTCTACGTGGGCGAAATGATGATACCATGCCAACTTTCAACCTTTTGAGAGTTCATTGTAGGGCTTTTCATTTTCAGGGTCATATAGCTCAAAAAAATCAGTAAATGCATGAAAAATAACAAATGAAGTCAGAAAGGTTTGAGAATTGATGATGCGGCTTTGAATGGTGTATTTTGAACACACAAAAAGTCTCGAGTTCAAGTAATTTCAAATAATTGAAATCCCTTTGTAACAAACGAGTTTCCGTATGAAACCCTGATACTTCGAAAGAGATTGCCCGTTTTGTAGACGAAGTGCATCCAGTTTTTGTCGTAGCCCTCTCAACTTTTCAGCACATTCTATGTGGGTGAAATGATGATACCATGCCAACTTTCAACCTTTTCAGAGTTCAATTGTAGTGCTTTTCATTTCCAGGGTCATATAGCTAAAAAAATAAGTAAATGCATTTAAAATTATCAAATGAACAAAGAAAGGGTTTAAAATTGATGATGTGGTTTTGAATGGTGCATTTTGAACACACACAAAGTCTGTAGTTCAAATAAGTTAAAAAAAAACAAATCCCTATGTAACAAACGAGTTTCCGTATAAAACCGGGATACTTCGAAAGAGATTGTCCTTTTTTACATGAAGTGCATCCATTTTTTGCCGTAACCCTCTCATGTTTTTACCACATTCTATGTGGGTGAAATGATGATACCATGCAAAGTTTCAACCTTTTCAGACTTCACTGGTAGTGCTTTTCATTTTCAAGGTCATATAGCTCAAAAAATCAGTAAATGCATGAAAAATAACAAATGAAGTCAGAAAGGGTTGAAATTATATGATGTGGCTTTGAATCATGCATTTTGAACACACAAAAAGTCTGGAGTTCAAATAAGTTCAAAAAAATGAAATCCCTGTGTAAGAGACGAGTTTCCGTATGAAACCCTGATACTTCGAAAGAGATTATCCGTTTTGTACACGAACTGCATCTAGTTTTTTGCCGTAACCCTCTCAAGTTTTTAGCACATTCTATGTGGGTGAAATGATTATACCATCCAACTTTCAACCTTTTTAGAGTTCATTTGTATTTCTTTTCATTTTCAGGGTCATATAGCTCAGAAAAATTAGTAAATGCATGGAAAGCAACAAATGAAGTCATAAAGGTTTGAAAATTGATGATGTGGCTTTGAAAGGTGCATTTTGAACACACAAAAAGTCTGGAGTTCAAATAAGTTTCAACCTTTTCAGAGTTCATTTGTAGAGCTTTTCATTTTTAGGATCATATAGCTCAAAAAATTCAGTAAATGCATGAAAAATAACAAATGAAGTCAGAATGGTTTGAAAATTGATGATGTGGCTTTTAATGGTGCATTTTGAACACACAAAAATCTGGCGTTAAAATAAGTTAAAAATATGAAATCCCTTTGTAACACACGAGTTTCCGTATGAAACGCTGGTACTTCGAAGGAGATTGTCCGTTTTGTACACGAAGTGCATCCAGTTTTCGCCGTAACCCTCTCAACTTTTTAGCACGTGCTATGTGGGTGAAATGATGATACCATGCCAACTTTCAACCTTTTGAGAGTTCATTGTAGGGCTTTTCATTTTCAGGGTCATATAGCTCAAAAAAATAAGTAAATGCATGAAAAATAACAAATGAAGTCAGAAAGGTTTGAGAATTGATGATGCGGCTTTGAATGGTGTATTTTGAACACACAAAAAGTCTCGAGTTCAAGTAATTTCAAATAATTGAAATCCCTTTGTAACAAACGAGTTTCCGTATGAAACCCTGATACTTCGAAAGAGATTGCCCGTTTTGTAGACGAAGTGCATCCAGTTTTTGCCGTAGCCCTCTCAACTTTTTAGCACGTGCTATGTGGGTGAAATGATGATACCATGCCAACTTTCAACCTTTTCAGACTACAATTGTAGTGCTTTTCATTTCTACGGTCATATAGCTAAAAAAATAAGTAAAGGCATGAAAATTAACAAATGAACACAGAAAGGGTTTAAAATTGATGATGTGGTTTTGAATGGTGCATTTTGAACACACACAAAGTCTGGAGTTCAAATAAGTTAAAAAAAACAAATCCCTATGTAACAAACGAGTTTCCGTATAAAACCGGGATACTTCGAAAGACATTGTCCGTTTTTTACATGAAGTGCATCCATTTTTTGCCGTAACCCTCTCAAGTTTTTACCACATTCTATGTGGGTGAAATGATGATACCATGCCAAGTTTCAACCTTTTCAGACTTCACTGGTAGTGCTTTTCATTTTCAAGGTCATATAGCTCAAAAAATCAGTAAATGCATGAAAAATAACAAACGAAGTCAGAAAGGGTTGAAATTATATGATGTGGCTTTGAATCATGCATTTTGAACACACAAAATCTCTGGAGTTCAAATAAGTTCAAAAAAATGAAATCCCTTTGTAAGAGACGAGTTTCCGTATGAAACCCTGATACTTCGAAAGAGATTATCCGTTTTGTACACGAACTGCATCTAGTTTTTTGCCGTAACCCTCTCAAGTTTTTAGCACATTCTATGTGGGTGAAATGATTATACCATCCAACTTTCAACCTTTTTAGAGTTCATTTGTATTTCTTTTCATTTTCAGGGTCATATAGCTCAGAAAAATTAGTAAATGCATGGAAAGCACAAATGAAGTCATAAAGGTTTGAAAATTGATGATGTGGCTTTGAAAGGTGCATTGTGAACACACAAAAAGTCTGGAGTTCAAATAAGTTTCAACCTTTTCAGAGTTCATTTGTAGAGCTTTTCATTTTCAGGGTCATATAGCTAAAAAAAATTCAGTAAATGCATGAAAAATAACAAATGAAGTCAGAAAGGTTTGAAAATTGATGATGTGGCTTTTAATGGTGCATTTTGAACACACAACAATCTGGCGTTAAAATAAGTTAAAAATATGAAATCCCATTGTAACACACGAGTTTCCGTATGAAACCCTGGTACTTCGAAGGAGATTGTCCGTTTTGTACACGAAGTGCATCCAGTTTTTGCCGTAACCCTCTCAACTTTTTAGCACGTGCTATGTGGGTGAAATGATGATACCATGCCAACTTTCAACCTTTTCAGAGTTCATTTGTGGAGCTTTTCATTTTCAGGGTCATATAGATCAAAAAATCAGTAAATGCATGAAAAATAACAAACGAAGTCAGAAAGGGTTGAAATTATATGATGTGGCTTTGAATCATGCATTTTGAACACACAAAATCTCTGGAGTTCAAATAAGTTCAAAAAAATGAAATCCCTTTGTAAGAGACGAGTTTCCGTATGAAACCCTGATACTTCGAAAGAGATTGTTCAGAGTTTCCGTATGAAAGCCTGATACTTCGAAAGAGATTGCCCGTTTTGTAGACGAAGTGCATCCAGTTTTTGTCGTAGCCCTCTCAACTTTTCAGCACATTCTATGTGGGTGAAATGATGATACCATGCCAACTTTCAACCTTTTCAGAGTTCAATTGTAGTGCTTTTCATTTCCAGGGTCATATAGCTAAAAAAATAAGTAAATGCATGAAAATTAACAAATGAACACAGAAAGGGTTTAAAATTGATGAAGTGGTTTTGAATGGTGCATTTTGAACACACACAAAGTCTGGAGTTCAAATAAGTTAAAAAAACAAATCCCTATGTAACAAACGAGTTTCCGTATAAAACCGGGATACTTCGAAAGAGATTGTCCTTTTTTACATGAAGTGCATCCATTTTTTGCCGTAACCCTCTCAGCTTTTTACCACATTCTATGTGGGTGAAATGATGATACCATGCCAAGTTTCAACCTTTTCAGACTTCACTGGTAGTGCTTTTCATTTTCAAGGTCATATAGCTCAAAAAATCAGTAAATGCATGAAAAATAACAAATGAAGTCAGAAAGGGTTGAAATTATATGATGTGGCTTTGAATCATGCATTTTGAACACACAAAAAGTCTGCAGTTCAAATAAGTTCAAAAAAATGAAATCCCTTTGTAAGAGACGAGTTTCCGTATGAATCCCTGATACTTCGAAAGAGATTATCCGTTTTGTACACGAACTGCATCTAGTTTTTTGCCGTAACCCTCTCATGTTTTTAGCACATTCTATGTGGGTGAAATGCTTATACCATCCAACTTTCAACCTTTTTAGAGTTCATTCGTATTTCTTTTCATTTTCAGGGTCATATAGCTTAGAAAAATTAGTAAATGCATGGAAAGCAACAAATGAAGTCATAAAGGTTTGAAAATTGATGATGTGGCTTTGAAAGGTGCATTTTGAACACACAAAAAGTCTGGAGTTCAAATAAGTTTCAACCTTTTCAGAGTTCATTTGTAGAGCTTTTCATTTTTAGGATCATATAGCTCAAAAAATTTCAGTAAATGCATGAAAAATAACAAATGAAGTCAGAAAGGTTTGAAAATTGATGATGTGGCTTTTAATGGTGCATTTTGAACACACAAAAATCTGGCGTTAAAATAAGTTAAAAATATGAAATCCCTTTGTAACACACGAGTTTCCGTATGAAACCCTGGTACTTCGAAGGAGATTGTCCGTTTTGTACACGAAGTGCATCCAGTTTTTGCCGTAACCCTCTCAACTTTTTAGCACGTGCTATGTGGGTGAAATGATGATACCATGCCAACTTTCAACCTTTTCAGAGTTCATTTGTGGAGCTTTTCATTTTCAGGGTCATATAGCTCAAAAAATCAGTAAATGCATGAAAAATAACAAACGAAGTCAGAACGGTTTGAGAATTGATGGGGTGGCTTTGAATGGTGCATTTTGAACACACAAAAAGTCTCGAGTTCAAGTAATTTCAAAAAATTGAAATCCCTTTGTAACACACGAGTTTCCGTATGAAAGCCTGATACTTCGAAAGAGATTGTTCGTTTTGTACACGAAGTGCATCCATGTTTTGCCGTAACCCTCTCAACTTTTTAGCACATTCTATGTGGGTGAAATGATGATACCATGCCAACTTTCAACCTTTTGAGAGTTCATTGTAGGGCTTTTCATTTTCAGGGACATATAGCTCAAAAAAATCAGTAAATGCATGAAAAATAACAAATGAAGTCAGAAAGGTTTGAGAATTCATGATGCGGCTTTGAATGGTGTATTTTGAACACACAAAAAGTCTCGAGTTCAAGTAATTTCAAAGAATTGAAATTCCTTTGTAACAAACGAGTTTCCGTATGAAACCCTGATACTTCGAAAGAGATTGCCCGTTTTGTAGACGAAGTGCATCCAGTTTTTGTCGTAGCCCTCTCAACTTTTCAGCACATTCTATGTGGGTGAAATTATGATACCATGCCAACTTTCAACCTTTTCAGAGTTCAATTGTAGTGCTTTTCATTTCCAGGGTCATATAGCTAAAAAAATAAGTAAATGCATGAAAATTAACAAATGAACACAGAAAGGGTTTAAAATTGATAATGTGGCTTTGAATGGTGCATTTTGAACACACACAAAGTCTGGAGTTCAAATAAGTTATAAAAAAATCCCTATGTAACAAACGAGTTTCCGTATAAAACCGGGATACTTTGAAAGAGATTATCCTTTTTTACATGAAGTGCATCCATTTTTTGCCGTAACCCTCTCAACTTTTTACCACATTCTATGTGGGTGAAATGATGATACCATGCCAAGTTTCAACCTTTTCAGACTTCACTGGTAGTGCTTTTCATTTTCAAGGTCATATAGCTCAAAAAATCAGTAAATGCATGAAAAATAACAAATGAAGTCAGAAAGGGTTGAAATTATATGATGTGGCTTTGAATCATGCATTTTTAACACACAAAAAGTCTGGAGTTCAAATAAGTTCAAAAAAAATGAAATCCCTTTGTAAGAGACGAGTTTCCGTATGAAACCCTGATACTTCGAAAGAGATTATCCGTTTTGTACACGAACTGCATCTAGTTTTTTGTCGTAACCCTCTCAAGTTTTTAGCATATTCTATGTGGGTGAAATGATTATACCATCCAACTTTCAACCTTTTTAGAGTTCATTTGTATTTCTTTTCATTTTCAGGGTCATATAGCTCAGAAAAATTAGTAAATGCATGGAAAGCAACAAATGATGTCATAAAGGTTTGAAAATTGATGATGTGGCTTTGAAAGGTGCATTTTGAACAAACAAAAAGTCTGGAGTTCAAATAAGTTTCAACCTTTTCAGAGTTCATTTGTAGAGCTTTTCATTTTTAGGGTCATATAGCTCAAAAAAATTCAGTAAATGCATGAAAAATAATAAATGAAGTCAGAAAGGTTTGAAAATTGATGATGTGGCTTTTAATGGTGCATTTTGAACACACAAAAATCTGGCGTTAAAATAAGTTAAAATATGAAATCCCTTTGTAACACACGAGTTTCCGTATGAAACCCTTGTACTTCGAAGGAGATTGTCCGTTTTGTACACGAAGTGCATCCAGTTTTTGCCGTAACCCTCTCAACTTTTTAGCACGTGCTATGTGGGTGAAATGATGATACCATGCCAACTTTCAACCTTTTCAGAGTTCATTTGTGGAGATTTTCATTTTTAGGTTCATATAGCTCAAAAAATCAGTAAATGCATGAAAAATAACAAACGAAGTCAGAAAGGTTTGAGAATTGATGAGGTGGCTTTGAATGGTGCATTTTGAACACACAAAAAGTCTCGAGTTCAAGTAATTTCAAAAAATTGAAATCCCTTTGTAACACACGAGTTTCCGTATGAAAGCCTGATACTTCGAAAGAGATTGTTCGTTTTGTACACGAAGTGCATCCATGTTTTTCCGTAACCCTCTCAACTTTTTAGCACATTCTATGTGGGTGAAATGATGATACCATGCCAACTTTCAACCTTTTGAGAGTTCATTGTAGGGCTTTTCATTTTCAGGGTCATATAGCTCAAAAAAATCAGTAAATGCATGAAAAATAACAAATGAAGTCAGAAAGGTTTGAGAATTGATGATGTGGCTTTGAATGGTGCATTTTGAACACACAAAAAGTCTCGAGTTCAAGTAATTTCAAAAAATAGAAATCCCTTTGTAACAAACGAGTTTCCGTATGAAACCCTGATACTTCGAAAGAGATTGCCCGTTTTGTAGACGAAGTGCATCCAGTTTTTGTCGTAGCCCTCTCAACTTTTCAGCACATTCTATGTGGGTGAAATGATGATACCATGCCAACTTTCAACCTTTTCAGAGTTCAAATTTAGTGCTTTTCATTTCCAGGGTCATATAGCTAAAAAAATATGTAAATGCATGAAAATTAACAAATGAACACAGAAAGGGTTTAAAATTGATGAAGTGGTTTTGAATGGTGCATTTTGAACACACACAAAGTCTGGAGTTCAAATAAGTTAAAAAAAACAAATCCCTATGTAACAAACGAGTTTCCGTATAAAACTGGGATACTTCGAAAGAGATTATCCGTTTTTTACATGAAGTGCATCCATTTTTTGCCGTAAACCTCTCAACTTTTTACCACATTCTATGTTGGTGAAATGATGATACCATGCCAAGTGTCAACCTTTTCAGACTTCACTGGTAGTGCTTTTCATTTTCAAGGTCATATAGCTCAAAAAATCAGTAAATGCATGAAAAATAACAAATGAAGTCAGAAAGGGTTGAAGTTTTATGATGTGGCTTTGAATCGTGCATTTTGAACACACAAAAAGTCTGGAGTTCAAATAAGTTCAAAAAAATGAAATCCCTTTGTAAGAGACGAGTTTCCGTATGAAACCCTGATACTTCGAAAGAGATTATCCGTTTTGTACACGAACTGCATCTAGTTTTTGCCGTAACCCTCTCATGTTTTTAGCACATTCTATGTGGGTGAAATGATTATACCATCCAACTTTCAACCTTTTTAGAGTTCATTTGTATTTCTTTTCATTTTCAGGGTCATATAGCTCAGAAAAATTAGTAAATGCATGGAAAGCAACAAATGAAGTCATAATGGTTTGACAATTGATGATGTGGCTTTGAAAGGTGCATTTTGAACACACAAAAAGTCTGGAGTTCAAATAAGTTTCAAGCTTTTCAGAGTTCATTTGTAGAGCTTTTCATTTTCAGGGTCATATAGCTATAAATATTCAGTAAATGCATGAAAAATAACAAATGAAGTCAGAAAGGTTTGAAAATTGATGATGTGGCTTTTAATGGTGCATTTTGAACACACAACAATCTGGCGTTAAAATAAGTTGAAAATATGAAATCCCATTGTAACACACGAGTTTCCGTATGAAACCCTGGTACTTCGAAGGAGATTGTCCGTTTTGTACACGAAGTGCACCCAGTTTTTGCCGTAACCCTCTCAACTTTTTAGCATGTGCTATGTGGGTGAAATGATGATACCATGCCAACTTTCAACCTTTTCAGAGTTCATTTGTGGAGCTTTTCATTTTCAGGGTCATATAGCTCAAAATCAGTAAATGCATGAAAAATAACAAACGAAGTCAGAAAGGTTTGAGAATTGATGAGGTGGCTTTGAATGGTGCATTTTGAACACACAAAAAGTCTCGAGTTCAAGTAATTTCAAAAAATTGAAATCCCTTTGTAACAAACGAGTTTCCGTACGAAACCCTGATACTTCGAAAGAGATTGCCCGTTTCGTAGACGAAGTGCATCCAGTTTTTTTCGTAGCCCTCTCAACTTTTCAGCACATTCTATGTGGGTGAAATGATGATACCATGCCAAGTTTCAACCTTTTCAGAGTTCAATTGTAGTGCTTTTCATTTCCAGGGTCATATAGCTAAAAAAATAAGTAAATGCATGAAAATTAACAAATGAACACAGAAAGGGTTTAAAATTGATGATGTGGTTTTGAATGGTGCATTTTGAACACACACAAAGTCTGGAGTTCAAATAAGTTAAAAAAAACAAATCCCTGTGTAACAAACGAGTTTCCGTATAAAACCGGGATACTTCGAAAGAGATTGTCCGTTTTTTACATGAAGTGCATCCATTTTTTGCCGTAATCCGCTCAACTTTTTACCACATTCTATGTGGGTGAAATGATGATACCATGCCAAGTTTCAACCTTTTCAGACATCACTGGTAGTGCTTTTCATTTTCAAGGTCATATAGCTCAAAAAATCAGTAAATGCATGAAAAATAACAAATGAAGTCAGAAAGGGTTGAAATTATATGATGTGGCTTTCAATCGTGCATTTTGAACACACAAAAAGTCTGGAGTTCAAATAAGTTCAAAAAAATGAAATCCCTTTGTAAGAGACGAGTTTCCGTATGAAACCCTGATACTTCGAAAGAGATTATCCGTTTTGTACACGAACTGCATCTAGTTTTTTGCCGTAACCCTCTCAAGTTTTTAGCACATTCTATGTGGGTGAATTGATTATACCATCCAAATTTCAACCTTTTTAGAGTTCATTTGTATTTCTTTTCATTTTCAGGGTCATATAGCTCAGAAAAATTAGTAAATGCATGGAAAGCAACAAATGAAGTCATAAAGGTTTGAAAATTGATGATGTGGCTTTGAAAGGTGCATTTTGAACACACAAAAAGTCCGGAGTTCAAATAAGTTTCAACCTTTTCAGAGTTCATTTGTAGAGCTTTTCATTTTCAGGGTCATATAGCTAAAAAAATCAGTAAATGCATGAAAAATAACAAATGAAGTCAGAAAGGTTTGAAAATTGATGATGTGGCTTTTAATGGTGCATTTTGAACACACAACAATCTGGCGTTAAAATAAGTTCAAAATATGAAATCCCATTGTAACACACGAGTTTCCGTATGAAACCCTGGTACTTCGAAGGAGATTGTCCGTTTTGTACACGAAGTGCATCCAGTTTTTGCCGTAACCCTCTCAACTTTTTAGCACGTGCTATGTGGGTGAAATGATGATACCATGCCAACTTTCAACCTTTTCAGAGTTCATTTGTGGAGCTTTTCATTTTCAGGGTCATATAGCTCAAAAAATCAGTAAATGCATGAAAAATAACAAACGAAGTCAGAAAGGTTTGAGAATTGATGAGGTGGCTTTGAATGGTGCATTTTGAACACACAAAAAGTCTCGAGTTCAAGTAATTTCAAAAAATTGAAATCCCTTTGTAACACACGAGTTTCCGTATGAAAGCCTGATACTTCGAAAGA
>NW_025228099.1:53575-62895 GCF_018294505.1 Triticum aestivum
AGTTCACTGTAGGGCTTTTCATTTTCAGGGTCATATAGCTCAAAAAAATGAGTAAATGCATGAAAAATAACAAATGAAGTCAGAAAGGTTTGAGAATTGATGATGCGGCTTTGAATGGTGTATTTTGAACACACAAAAAGTCTCGAGTTCAAGTAATTTCAAATAATTGAAATCCCTTTGTAACAAACGAGTTTCCGTATGAAACCCTGATACTTCGAAAGAGATTGCCCGTTTTGTAGATGAAGTGCATCCAGTTTTTGTCGTAGCCCTCTCAACTTTTCAGCACATTCTATGTGGGTGAAATGATGATACCATGCCAACTTTCAACCTTTTCAGAGTTCAATTGTAGTGATTTTCATTTCCAGGGTCATATAGCTAAAAAAATAAGTAAATGCATGAAAATTAACAAATGAACACAGAAAGGGTTTAAAATTGATGATGTGGTTTTGAATGGTGCATTTTGAACACACACAAAGTCTGGAGTTCAAATAAGTTAAAAAAAACAAATCCCTATGTAACAAACGAGTTTCCGTATAAAACCGGGATACTTCGAAAGAGATTGTCCTTTTTTACATGAAGTGCATCCATTTTTTGCCGTAACCCTCTCAACTTTTTACCACATTCTATGTCGGTGAAATGATGATACCATGCCAAGTTTCAACCTTTTCAGACTTCACTGGTAGTGCTTTTCACTTTCAAGGTCATATAGCTCAAAAAATCAGTAAATGCATGAAAAATAACAAATGAAGTCAGAAAGGGTTGAAATTATATGATGTGGCTTTGAATCATGCATTTTGAACACACAAAAAGTCTGGAGTTTAAATAAGTTCAAAAAAATGAAATCCCTTTGTAAGAGACGAGTTTCCGTATGAAACCCTGATACTTCGAAAGAGATTATCCGTTTTGTACACGAACTGCATCTAGTTTTTTGCCTTAACCCTCTCAAGTTTTTAGCACATTCTATGTGGGTGAAATGATTATACCATCCAACTTTCAACCTTTTTAGAGTTCATTTGTATTTCTTTTCATTTTCAGGGTCATATAGCTCAGAAAAATTAGTAAATGCATGGAAAGCAACAAATGAAGTCGTAAAGGTTTGAAAATTGATGATGTGGCTTTGAAAGGTGCATTTTGAACACACAAAAAGTCTGGAGTTCAAATAAGTTTCAACCTTTTCAGAGTTCATTTGTAGAGCTTTTCATTTTTAGGATCATATAGCTCAAAAAAATTCAGTAAATGCATGAAAAATAACAAATGAAGTCAGAAAGGTTTGAAAATTGATGATGTGGCTTTTAATGGTGCATTTTGAACACACAAAAATCTGGCGTTAAAATAAGTTAAAAATATGAAATCCCTTTGTAACACACGAGTTTCCGTATGAAACCCTGGTACTTCGAAGGAGATTGTCCGTTTTGTACACGAAGTGCATCCAGTTTTTGCCGTAACCCTCTCAACTTTTTAGCACGTGCTATGTGGGTGAAATGATGATACCATGCCAACTTTCAACCTTTTCAGAGTTCATTTGTGGAGCTTTTCATTTTCAGGGTCATATAGCTCAAAAAATCAGTAAATGCATGAAAAATAACAAACGAAGTCAGAACGGTTTGAGAATTGATGGGGTGGCTTTGAATGGTGCATTTTGAACACACAAAAAGTCTCGAGTTCAAGTAATTTCAAAAAATTGAAATCCCTTTGTAACACACGAGTTTTCGTATGAAAGCCTGATACTTCGAAAGAGATTGTTCTTTTTGTACACGAAGTGCATCCATGTTTTGCCGTAACCCTCTCAACTTTTTAGCACATTCTATGTGGGTGAAATGATGATACCATGCCAACTTTCAACCTTTTGAGAGTTCATTGTAGGGCTTTTCATTTTCAGGGTCATATAGCTCAAAAAAATCAGTAAATGCATGAAAAATAACAAATGAAGTCAGAAAGGTTTGAGAATTCATGATGCGGCTTTGAATGGTGTATTTTGAACACACAAAAAGTCTCGAGTTCAAGTAATTTCAAAGAATTGAAATCCCTTTGTAACAAACGAGTTTCCGTATGAAACCCTGATACTTCGAAAGAGATTGCCCGTTTTGTAGACGAAGTGCATCCAGTTTTTGTCGTAGCCCTCTCAACTTTTCAGCACATTCTATGTGGGTGAAATGATGATACCATGCCAACTTTCAACCTTTTTAGAGTTCAATTGTAGTGCTTTTCATTTCCAGGGTCATATAGCTAAAAAAATAAGTAAATGCATGAAAATTAACAAATGAACACAGAAAGGGTTTAAAATTGATGATGTGGTTTTGAATGGTGCATTTTGAACACACACAAAGTCTGGAGTTCAAATAAGTTAAAAAAACAAATCCCTATGTAACAAACGAGTTTCCGTATAAAACCGGGATACTTCGAAAGAGATTGTCCGTTTTTTACATGAAGTGCATCCATTTTTTGCCGTAACCCTCTCAACTTTTTACCACATTCTATGTGGGTGAAATGATGATACCATGCCAAGTTTCAACCTTTTCAGACTTCACTGGTAGTGCTTTTCATTTTCAAGGTCATATAGTTCAAAAAATCAGTAAATGCATGAAAAATAACAAATGAAGTCAGAAAGGGTTGAAATTATATGATGTGGCTTTGAATCATGCATTTTTAACACACAAAAAGTCTGGAGTTCAAATAAGTTCAAAAAAATGAAATCCCTTTGTAAGAGACGAGTTTCCGTATGAAACCCTGATACTTCGAAAGAGATTATCCGTTTTGTACACGAACTGCATCTAGTTTTTTGCCGTAACCCTCTCATGTTTTTAGCACATTCTATGTGGGTGAAATGATTATACCATCCAACTTTCAACCTTTTTAGAGTTCATTTGTATTTCTTTTCATTTTCAGGGTCATATAGCTCAGAAAAATTAGTAAATGCATGGAAAGCAACAAATGAAGTCATAAAGGTTTGAAAATTGATGATGTGGCTTTGAAAGGTGCATTTTGAACACACAAAAAGTCTGGAGTTCAAATAAGTTTCAACCTTTTCAGAGTTCATTTGTAGAGCTTTTCATTTTTAGGATCATATAGCTCAAAAAATTCAGTAAATGCATGAAAAATAACAAATGAAGTCAGAAAGGTTTGAAAATTGATGATATGGCTTTTAATGGTGCATTTTGAACACACAAAAATCTGGCGTTAAAATAAGTTAAAAATATGAAATCCCTTTGTAACACACGAGTTTCCGTATGAAACCCTGGTACTTCGAAGGAGATTGTCCGTTTTGTACACGAAGTGCATCCAGTTTTTGCCGTAACCCTCTCAACTTTTTAGCACGTGCTATGTGGGTGAAATGATGATACCATGCCAACTTTCAACCTTTTCAGAGTTCATTTGTGGAGCTTTTCATTTTCAGGGTCATATAGCTCAAAAAATCAGTAAATGCATGAAAAATAACAAACGAAGTCAGAACGGTTTGAGAATTGATGGGGTGGCTTTGAATGGTGCATTTTGAACACACAAAAAGTCTCGAGTTCAAGTAATTTCAAAAAATTGAAATCCCTTTGTAACACACGAGTTTTCGTATGAAAGCCTGATACTTCGAAAGAGATTGTTCGTTTTGTACACGAAGTGCATCCATGTTTTGCCGTAACCCTCTCAACTTTTTAGCACATTCTATGTGGGTGAAATGATGATACCATGACAACTTTCAACCTTTTGAGAGTTCATTGTAGGGCTTTTCATTTTCAGGGTCATATAGCTCAAAAAAATCAGTAAATGCATGAAAAATAACAAATGAAGTCAGAAAGGTTTGAGAATTCATGATGCGGCTTTGAATGGTGTATTTTGAACACACAAAAAGTCTCGAGTTCAACTAATTTCAAAGAATTGAAATCCCTTTGTAACAAACGAGTTTCCGTATGAAACCCTGATACTTCGAAAGAGATTGCCCGGTTTGTAGACGAAGTGCATCCAGTTTTTGTCGTAGCCCTCTCAACTTTTCAGCACATTCTATGTGGGTGAAATGATGATACCATGCCAACTTTCAACCTTTTCAGAGTTCAATTGTAGTGCTTTTCATTTCCAGGGTCATATAGCTAAAAAAATAAGTAAATGCATGAAAATTAACAAATGAACACAGAAAGGGTTTAAATTTGATGATGTGGTTTTGAATGGTGCATTTTGAACACACACAAAGTCTGGAGTTCAAATAAGTTAAAAAAAACAAATCCCTATGTAACAAACGAGTTTCCGTATAAAACCGGGATACTTCGAAAGAGATTGTCCGTTTTTTACATGAAGTGCATCCATTTTTTGCCGAAACCCTCTCAACTTTTTACCACATTCTATGTGGGTGAAATGATGATACCATGCCAAGTTTCAACCTTTTCAGACTTCACTGGTAGTGCTTTTCATTTTCAAGGTCATATAGTTCAAAAAATCAGTGAATGCATGAAAAATAACAAATGAAGTCAGAAAGGGTTGAAATTATATGATGTGGCTTTGAATCATGCATTTTTAACACACAAAAAGTCTGGAGTTCAAATAAGTTCAAAAAATGAAATCCCTTTGTAAGAGACGAGTTTCCGTATGAAATCCTGATACTTCGAAAGAGATTATCCGTTTTGTACACGAACTGCATCTAGTTTTTTGCCGTAACCCTCTCATGTTTTTAGCACATTCTATGTGGGTGAAATGATTATACCATCCAACTTTCAACCTTTTTAGAGTTCATTTGTATTTCTTTTCATTTTCAGGGTCATATAGCTCACAAAAATTAGTTAATGCATGGAAAGCAACAAATGAAGTCATAATGGTTTGAAAATTGATGATGTGGCTTTGAAAGGTGCATTTTGAACACACAAAAAGTCTGGAGTTCAAATAAGTTTCAACCTTTTTAGAGTTCATTTGTAGAGCTTTTCATTTTCAGGGTCATATAGCTCAAAAAATTCAGTAAATGCATGAAAAATAACAAGTGAAGTCAGAAAGGTTTGAAAATTGATGTTGTGGCTTTTAATGGTGCATTTTGAACACACAAAAATCTGGCGTTAAAATAAGTTAAAAATATGAAATCCCTTTGTAACACACGAGTTTCCGTATGAAACCCTGGTACTTCGAAGGAGATTGTCCGTTTTGTACACGAAGTGCATCCAGTTTTTGCCGTAACCCTCTCAACTTTTTAGTACGTGCTATGTGGGTGAAATGATGATACCATGCCAACTTTCAACCTTTTCAGAGTTCATTTGTGGAGCTTTTCATTTTCAGGGTCATATAGCTCAAAAAATCAGTAAATGCATGAAAAAAAACAAACGAAGTCAGAAAGGTTTGAGAATTGATGATGTGGCTTTGAATGGTGCATTTTGAACACACAAAAAGTTTCGAGTTCAAGTAATTTCAAAAAATTGAAATCCCTTTGTAACAAATGAGTTTCCTTATGAAACCCTGATACTTCGAAAGATATTGCCCGTTTTGTAGACGAAGTGCATCCAGTTTTTGTCGTAGCCCTCTCAACTTTTCAGCACATTCTATGTGGTTGAAATGATGATACCATGCCAACTTTCAACATTTTCAGAGTTCAATTGTAGTGCTTTTCATTTCCAGGGTCATATAGCTAAAAAATAAGTAAATGCATGAAAATTAACAAATGAACACAGAAAGGGTTTAAAATTGATGATGTGGTTTTGAATGGTGCATTTTGAACACACACAAAGTCTGGAGTTCAAATAAGTTAAAAAAACAAATCCCTATGTAACAAACGAGTTTCCGTATAAAACCGGGGAACTTCGAAAGAGATTGTGCGTTGTTTACATGAAGTGCATCCATTTTTCGCCGTAACCCTCTCAACTTTTTACCACATTCTATGTGGGTGAAATGATGATACCATGCCAAGTTTCAACCTTTTCAGACTTCACTGGTAGTGCTTTTCATTTTTAAGGTCATATAGCTCAAAAAATCAGTAAATGCATGAAAAATAACAAATGAAGTCAGAAAGGGTTGAAATTTTATGATGTGGCTTTGAATCATGCATTTTGAACACACAAAAAGTCTGGAGTTCAAATAAGTTCAAAAAAATGAAATCCCTTTGTAAGAGATGAGTTTCCGTATGAAACCCTGATACTTCGAAAGAGATTATCCGTTTTGTACACGAACTGCATCTAGTTTTTGCCGTAACCCTCTCAAGTTTTTAGCACATTCTATGTGGGTGAAATGATTATACCATCCAACTTTCAACCTTTTTAGAGTTCATTTGTATTTCTTTTCATTTTCAGGGTCATATAGCTCAGAAAAATTAGTAAATGCATGGAAAGCAACAAATGAAGTCATAAAGGTTTGAAAATTGATAATGTGGCTTTGAAAGGTGCATTTTGAACACACAAAAAGTCTGGAGTTCAAATAAGTTTCAACCTTTTCAGAGTTCATTTGCAGAGCTTTTCATTTTCAGGGTCATATAGCTCAAAAAAATTCAGTAAATGCATGAAAAATAACAAATGAAGTGAGAAAGGTTTGAAAATTGATGATGTGGCTTTTAATGGTGCATTTTGAACACACAAAAATCTGGCGTTAAAATAAGTTTAAAATATGAAATCCCTTTGTAACACACGAGTTTCCGTATGAAACCCTGATACTTCGAAAGAGATTGTCCGTTTTGTTTCGTGCATCCAGTTTTTGCCGTAACCCTCTCAACTTTTTAGCACGTGCTATGTCGGTGAAATGATGATACCATGCCAACTTTCAACCTTTTCAGAGTTCATTTGTGGAGCTTTTCATTTTCAGGGTCATATAGCTCAAAAAATCAGTAAATGCATGAAAAATAACAAACGAAGTCAGAAAGGTTTGAGAATTGATGATGTGGCTTTCAATGGTGCATTTTGAACACACAAAAAGTCTCGAGTTCTAGTAATTTCAAAAAATTGAAATCCCTTTGTAACAAACGAATTTCCGTATGAAACCCTGATACTTCGAAAGAGATTGCCCGTTTTGTAGACGAAGTGCATCCAGTTTTTGTCGTAGCCCTCTCAACTTTTCAGCACATTCTATGTGGGTGAAATGATGATACCATGCCACCTTTCAACCTTTTCAGAGTTCAATTGTAGTGCTTTTCATTTCCAGGGTCATATAGCTAAAAAAATAAGTAAATGCATGAAAATTAACAAATGAACACAGAAAGGGTCTAAAATTGATGATGTGGTTTTGAATGGTGCATTTTAAACACACATAAAGTCTGGAGTTCAAATAAGTTTAAAAAAACAAATCCCTATGTAACAAACGAGTTTCCGTATAAAACCGGGGAACTTCGAAAGAGATTGTCCGTTGTTTACTTGAAGTGCATCCATTTTTTGCCGTAACCCTCTCAACTTTTTACCACATTCTATGTGGGTGAAATGATGATACCATGCCAAGTTTCAACCTTTTCAGACTTCACTGGTAGTGCTTTTCATTTTTAAGGTAATATAGCTCAAAAAATCAGTAAATGCATGAAAAATAACAAATGAAGTCAGAAAGGGTTGAAATTTTATGATGTGGCTTTGAATCGTGCATTTTGAACAGACAAAAAGTCTGGAGTTCAAATAAGTTCAAAAAAATGAAATCCCTTTGTAAGAGACGAGTTTCCGTATGAAACCCTGATACTTCGAAAGAGATTATCCGTTTTGTACACGAACTGCATCTAGTTTTTGTCGTAACCCTGTCAAGTTTTTAGCACATTCTATGTGGGTGAAATGATTATACCATCCAACTTTCAACCTTTTTAGAGTTCATTTGTATTTCTTTTCATTTTCAGGGTCATATAGCTCAGAAAAATTAGTAAATGCATGGAAAGCAACAAATGAAGTCATAAAGGTTTGAAAATTGATAATGTGGCTTTGAAAGGTGCATTTTGAACACACAAAAAGTCTGGAGTTCAAATAAGTTTCAACCTTTTCAGAGTTCATTTGTAGAGCTTTCATTTTCAGGGTCATATAGCTCAAAAAAATTCAGTAAATGCATGAAAAATAACAAATGAAGTGAGAAAGGTTTGAAAATTGATGATGTGGCTTTTAATGGTGCATTTTGAACACACAAAAATCTGGCGTTAAAATAAGTTAAAAATATGAAATCCCTTTGTAACACACGAGTTTCCGTATGAAACCCTGGTACTTCGAAGGAGATTGTCCGTTTTGTTTCGTGCATCCAGTTTTTGCCGTAACCCTCTCAACTTTTTAGCACGTGCTATGTGGGTGAAATGATGATACCATGCCAACTTTCAACCTTTTCAGAGTTCATTTGTGGAGCTTTTCATTTTCAGGGTCATATAGCTCAAAAATCAGTAAATGCATGAAAAATAACAAACGAAGTCAGAAAGGTTTGAGAATTGATGATGTGGCTTTGAATGTTGCATTTTGAACACAGAAAAAGTCTCGAGTTCAAGTAATTTCAAAAAATTGAAATCCCTTTGTAACAAACGAGTTTCCGTATGAAACCCTGATACTTCGAAAGAGATTGCCCGTTTTGTAGACGAAGTGCATCCAGTTTTTGTCGTAGCCCTCTCAACTTTTCAGCACATTCTATGTGGGTGAAATGATGATACCATGCCAACTTTCAAGCTTTTCAGAGTTCAATTGTAGTGCTTTTCATTTCCAGGGTCATATAGCTAAAAAAAAGTAAATGCATGAAAATTAACAAATGAACACAGAAAGGGTTTAAAATTGATGATGTGGTTTTGAATGGTGCATTTTGAACACACACAAAGTCTGGAGTTCAAATAAGTTAAAAAAACAAATCCCTATGTAACAAACGAGTTTCCGTATAAAACCGGGGAACTTCGAAAGAGATTGTCCGTTGTTTACATAAAGTGCATCCATTTTTTGTCGTAACCCTCTCAACTTCTTACCACATTCTATGTGGGTGAAATGATGATACCATGCCAAGTTTCAACCTTTTCAGACTTCACTAGTAGTGCTTTTCATTTTTAAGGTAATATAGCTCAAAAAATCAGTAAATGCATGAAAAATAACAAATGAAGTCAGAAAGGGTCGAAACACTCTCAGCTTTTTAGCACATTCTATGTGGGTGCAATGATGATACCATGCCAACTTTCAACCTTTTCAGAGTTCATTTGTTGCGCTTTTCATTTTCAGGGTCATATAGCTAAAAAAATCAGTAAATTCATGAAAAATAACAAATGAAGTTAGAAAGGGTTGAAAATTGATGATGTGGCTTTGAATGGTGCATTTTGAACACACAAAAAGTCCGGAGTTCAAATAAGTTTAAAAAAATGAAATCCCTTTGTAAAAGACGAGATTCCGTATGAAACCCTGATACTTCGAAAGAGATTATCCGTTTTGTACACGAAGTGCATCCAG
>NW_025228099.1:62905-63512 GCF_018294505.1 Triticum aestivum
AAAAAATGAGATCCTTTGTAACACACGACTTTCCGTATGGAAGCCTGATACTTCGAAAGAGATTGTTCGTTTTGTACACGAAGTGCATCCATGTTTGGCCGTAACCCTCTCAACTTTTTAGCACATTCTAGGTGGGTGAAATGATTGTACCATGCAAAATTTCAACCTTTTCAGAGTTCATTTGTAGTGCTTTTCATTTTCAGGGTCATATAGCTCAGAAAAATTAGTAAATGGATGAAAAGTAACAAATGAAGTCAGAAAGGGTTGAAAATTGATGATGTGGCTTTGAAAGGTGCATTTTGAACAGACAAAAAGTCTGGAGTTGAAATAAGTTCAAAAAACTGAAATCCCTATGTAAGACACGAGTTTCCGTATAAAACCCGGATACTTCGAAAAAGATTGTCCGTTTTGTACACGAAGTGCATCCAGTTTCTGCCGAAGCCCTCTCAACTTTTTAGCACATTCTATGTGGGTGAAATGATGATACCGTGCCATCTTTCAACCTTTTCAGAGTTCATTTGTAGTGATTTTCATTTTCAGTGTCATATAGCTAAAAAAATGAGATCCTTTGTAACACACGACTTTCCGTATGAAAGCCTGATACTTC
>NW_025228099.1:63522-64722 GCF_018294505.1 Triticum aestivum
ACACGAAGTGCATCCATGTTTTGCCGTAACCCTCTCAACTTTTTAGCACATTCTATGTGGGTGAAATGATGATACCATGCCAACTTTCAACCTTTTGAGAGTTCATTGTAGGGCTTTTCATTTTCAGGGTAATATAGCTCAAAAAAATCAGTAAATGCATGAAAAATAACAAATGAAGTCAGAAAGGTTTGAGAATTGATGATGCGGCTTTGAATGGTGCATTTTGAACACACAAAATTGAAATCCCTTTGTAACAAACGAGTTTCCGTATGAAACCCTGATACTTCGAAAGAGATTGCCCGTTTTGTAGACGAAGTGCATCCAGTTTTTGTTGTAGCCCTCTCAACTTTTCAGCACATTCTATGTGGGTGAAATGATGATACCATGCCAACTTTCAAGCTTTTCAGAGTTCAATTGTAGTGCTTTTCATTTCCAGGGTCATATAGCTAAAAAAAAGTAAATGCATGAAAATTAACAAATGAACACAGAAAGGGTTTAAAATTGATGATGTGGTTTTGAATGGTGCATTTTGAACACACACAAAGTCTGGAGTTCAAATAAGTTAAAAAAAACAAATCCCTATGTAACAAACGAGTTTCCGTATAAAACCGGGGAACTTCGAAAGAGATTGTCCGTTGTTTACATGAAGTGCATCCATTTTTTGTCGTAACCCTCTCAACTTCTTACCACATTCTATGTGGGTGAAATGATGATACCATGCCAAGTTTCAACCTTTTCAGACTTCACTAGTAGTGCTTTTCATTTTTAAGGTAATATAGCTCAAAAAATCAGTAAATGCATGAAAAATAACAAATGAAGTCAGAAAGGGTCGAAACACTCTCAGCTTTTTAGCACATTCTATGTGGGTGCAATGATGATACCATGCCAACTTTCAACCTTTTCAGAGTTCATTTGTTGCGCTTTTCATTTTCAGGGTCATATAGCTAAAAAAATCAGTAAATTCATGAAAAATAACAAATGAAGTTAGAAAGGGTTGAAAATTGATGATTTTGCTTTGAATGTTGCATTTTGAACACACAAAAAGTCCGGAGTTCAAATAAGTTTAAAAAAATGAAATCCCTTTGTAAAAGACGAGATTCCGTATGAAACCCTGATACTTCGAAAGAGAATATCCGTTTTGTACACGAAGTGCATCCAGTATTTGCCGAAACCCTCTCAGCTTTTTAGCACATTATATGT
>NW_025228099.1:64732-65056 GCF_018294505.1 Triticum aestivum
TGATACTTCGAAAGAGATTGTCCGTTTTGTACACGTAGTGCATCCTGTATTTGCCGTAACCCTCTCAACTTTTTAGGACATTCTATGTGGGTCAAATGATGATACCGTGCCAACTTTCAACCATTTCAGAGTTCATTTGTAGTGTTTTTCATTTTCAGGGTCATGTAGCTCAAAAAAATCACTAAATGCATGAAAAATAAAAAATGAAGTCAGAAAGGGTTAAAATTGATGATGTGGCTCTGAATGGTGCATTTTGAACACACAAAGAGTCTGGAGTTCAAGTAAGTTCAAAAAAATGAAATCCCTTTGTAACAGACGAGTTTC
>NW_025228099.1:65066-65975 GCF_018294505.1 Triticum aestivum
GTAGCCCTCTCAACTTTTCAGCACATTCTATGTGGGTGAAATGATGATACCATGCCAACTTTCAAGCTTTTCAGAGTTCAATTGTAGTGCTTTTCATTTCCAGGGTCATATAGCTAAAAAAAAGTAAATGCATGAAAATTAACAAATGAACACAGAAAGGGTTTAAAATTGATGATGTGGTTTTGAATGGTGCATTTTGAACACACACAAAGTCTGGAGTTCAAATAAGTTAAAAAAATGAAATCCCTTTGTAAAAGACGAGATTCCGTATGAAACCCTGATACTTCGAAAGAGATTATCCGTTTTGTACACGAAGTGCATCCAGTATTTGCCGAAACCCTCTCAGCTTTTTAGCACATTATATGTGGGTGCAATGATGATACCATGCCAACTTTCAACCTTTTCAGAGTTCATTTGTTGTGCTTTTCATTTTCAGTGTCATATAGCTCAAAAAAACAGTAAATTAATGAAAAAAAACAATGAAGTCAGAAAGGGTTGAAAATTGATGATGTGGCTTTGAATGGTGCATTTTGAACACACAAAAAGTCTGGAGTTCAAATAAGTAAAAAAAACTGAAATCCCTATGTAACAGACGAGTTTCCGTATGAAACCCTGATACTTCGAAAGAGATTGTCCGTTTTGTACACGAAGTGCATCCAGTTTTTGCCTTAACCCTCTCAAAATTTTAGCACATTTGATGTGGCTGAAATGATGATACCATGCCAAGTTTCAACCTTTTCAGAGTTAATTTGTAGTGCTTTTCATTTTGAGGTTCATATAGCTAAAAAAATCAGTAAATGCATGAAAAATAACAAATGAAGTCAGAACGGGTTAAAAACTTATGATGTGGCTTTGAATGGTGCATTTTGAACACAGAAAAAGTCTGGAGTTCAAATAAGTTCAAAAAAA
>NW_025228099.1:66289-66658 GCF_018294505.1 Triticum aestivum
AAAAAAATGAAATCCTTTTGTAAAAGACGAGTTTCCGTATGAAACCCTGATACTTCGAAAGAGATTATCCGTTTTGTACACGAAGTGCATCCAGTTTTTGCCGAAACCCTCTCAACTTTTTAGCACATTCTATGTGGGTGAAAATGAGATACCATGCCAACTTTCAACCTTTTCAGAGTTCATTTGTAGTGCTTTTCATTTTCAGGGTCATATAGCTAAAAAATCAGTAAATGCATGAAAAATAACAAATGAAGACAAAAAGGGTTGAAAATAGATGATGCGGCATTGAATGGTGCATTTTGGACACACAAAATGTCTGGAGTTCAAATAAGTTCAAAAAAATGAAATCCCTTTGTAAAAGACGAGTTT
>NW_025228099.1:66973-69380 GCF_018294505.1 Triticum aestivum
CGTATGAAACCCTGATACTTCGAAAGAGATTATCCGTTTTGTACACGAAGTGCATCCAGTTTTTGCCGAAACCCTCTCAACTTTTTAGCACATTCTATGTGGGTGAAAATTAGATACCATGCCAACTTTCAACCTTTTCAGAGTTCATTTGTAGTGCTTTTCATTTTCAGGGTCATATAGCTAAAAAATCAGTAAATGCATGAAAAATAACAAATGAAGACAAAAAGGGTTGAAAATAGATGATGCGGCTTTGAATGGTGCATTTTGAACACACAAAAATCTGGAGTTAAAATAAGTTCAAAAAAATGAAATCCCTTTGTAACACATGAGTTTCCGTATGAAACCCTGGTACTTCGAAGGAGATTGTCTGTTTTGTACACGAAGTGCATCCAGTTTTTGCCGTAACCCTCTCAACTTTTCAGCACGTGCTATGTGGGTGAAATGATGATACCATGCCAACTTTCAACCTTTTCAGAGTTCATTTGTAGAGGTTTTCATTTTCAGGGTCATATAGCTCAAAAAAATTCAGTAAATGCATGAAAAATAACAAATGAAGTCAGAAAGGTTTGAAAATTGATGATGTGGCTTTGAATGGTGCATTTTGAACACACAAAAAGTCTAGAGTTCAAGTAAGTTCAAAAAATTGAAATCAGTTTGTAACAGACGAGTTTCCGTATCAAACCCTGATACTTCGAAAGAGATTGTCCGTTTTGTACACGAAGTGCATCCAGTTTTTGCCTAAACACTCTCAACGTTTTAGCACATTCTATGTGGGTGAAATGATGATACCATGGCAACATTCAACCTTTTCAGAGTTCATTTGTAGTGCTTTTCATTTTCAGGGTCATATAGCTCAAAAAATAAGTAAATGCATGAAAAGTAACAAATGAGCACAGAAAGGGTTTAAAATTGATGATGTGGCTTTGAATGGTGCATTTTGAATACACAAAAAGTCTGGAGTTCAAATAAGTTCAAAAAACTGAAATCCCGATGTAACAGACGAGTTTTCGTATAAAACCCTGATACTTCGAAAGAGATTGTCCGTTTTGTACACGTAGTGCATCCTGTATTTGCCGTAACCCTCTCAACTTTTTAGGACATTCTATGTGGGTCAAATGATGATACCGTGCCAACTTTCAACCATTTCAGAGTTCATTTGTAGTGTTTTTCATTTTCAGGGTCATGTAGCTCAAAAAAATCACTAAATGCATGAAAAATAAAAAATGAAGTCAGAAAGGGTTAAAATTGATGATGTGGCTCTGAATGGTGCATTTTGAACACACAAAGAGTCTGGAGTTCAAGTAAGTTCAAAAAAATGAAATCCCTTTGTAACAGACGAGTTTCTGTATGAAACCCTGATACTTTTTAGCACATTCTATGTGGGTGAAATGATTGTACCATGCAAAATTTCAACCTTTTCAGAGTTCATTTGTAGTGCTTTTCATTTTCAGGGTCATATAGCTCAGAAAAATTAGTAAATGGATGAAAAGTAACAAATGAAGTCAGAAAGGGTTGAAAATTGATGATGTGGCTTTGAAAGGTGCATTTTGAACAGACAAAAAGTCTGGAGTTCAAATAAGTTCAAAAAACTGAAATCCCTATGTAAGACACGAGTTTCCGTATAAACCCGGATACTTCGAAAAAGATTGTCCGTTTTGTACACGAAGTGCATCCAGTTTCTGCCGAAGCCCTCTCAACTTTTTAGCACATTCTATGTGGGTGAAATGATGATACCGTGCCATCTTTCAACCTTTTCAGAGTTCATTTGTAGTGATTTTCATTTTCAGTGTCATATAGCTAAAAAAATGAGATCCTTTGTAACACACGACTTTCCGTATGGAAGCCTGATACTTCGAAAGAGATTGTTCGTTTTGTACACGAAGTGCATCCATGTTTGGCCGTAACCCTCTCAACTTTTTAGCACATTCTAGGTGGGTGAAATGATTGTACCATGCAAAATTTCAACCTTTTCAGAGTTCATTTGTAGTGCTTTTCATTTTCAGGGTCATATAGCTCAGAAAAATTAGTAAATGGATGAAAAGTAACAAATGAAGTCAGAAAGGGTTGAAAATTGATGATGTGGCTTTGAAAGGTGCATTTTGAACAGACAAAAAGTCTGGAGTTGAAATAAGTTCAAAAAACTGAAATCCCTATGTAAGACACGAGTTTCCGTATAAAACCCGGATACTTCGAAAAAGATTGTCCGTTTTGTACACGAAGTGCATCCAGTTTCTGCCGAAGCCCTCTCAACTTTTTAGCACATTCTATGTGGGTGAAATGATGATACCGTGCCATCTTTCAACCTTTTCAGAGTTCATTTGTAGTGATTTTCATTTTCAGTGTCATATAGCTAAAAAAATGAGATCCTTTGTAACACACGACTTTCCGTATGAAAGCCTGATACTTC
>NW_025228099.1:69803-73077 GCF_018294505.1 Triticum aestivum
TCTCGAGTTCAAGTAATTTCAAAAAATTGAAATCCCTTTGTAACACACGAGTTTCCGTATGAAAGCCTGATACTTCGAAAGAGATTGTTCGTTTTGTACACGAAGTGCATCCATGTTTTGCCGTAACCCTCTCAACTTTTTAGCACATTCTATGTGGGTCAGATGATGATACCATGCCAACTCTCAACCTTTTGAGAGTTCATTTGTAGGGCTTTTCATTTTCAGGGTCTTATAGCTCAACAAAATCAGTAAATGCATGAAAAATAACAAATGAAGTCAGAAAGGTTTGAGAATTGATGATGCGGCTTTGAATGGTGCATTTTGAACACACAAAAAGTCTCGAGTTCAAGTAATTTCAAAAAATTGAAATCCCTTTGTAACAAACGAGTTTCCGTATGAAACCCTGATACTTCGAAAGAGATTGCCCGTTTTGTAGACGAAGTGCGTCCAGCTTTTGTCGTAGCCCTCTCAACTTTTCAGCACATTCTATGTGGGTGAAATGATGATACCATGCCAACTTGCAACCTTTTCAGAGTTCAATTGTAGTGCTTTTCATTTCCAGGGTCATACAGCTACAAAAATAAGTAAATGCATGAAAAGTAACAAATGAACACAGAAAGGGTTTAAAATTGATGACGTGGCTTTGAATGGTGCATTTTGAACACACACCAAGTCTGGAGTTCAAATAAGTTAAAAAAACAAATCCCTATGTAACAAACGAGTTTCCGTATAAAACCGGGATACTTCGAAAGAGATAGTCTGTTTTTTACATGAAGTGCATCCATTTTTTGCCGTAACCCTCTCAACTTTTTAGCACATTCTATGTGGGTGAAATGATGATACCGTGCCATCTTTCAACCTTTTCAGAGTTCCTTTGTAGTGCTTTTCATTTTCAGTGTCATATAGCTCAAAAAAATGAGATCCTTTGTAACACACGAGTTTCCGTATGAAAGCCTGATACTTCGAAAAAGATTGTTCGTTTTGTACACGAAGTGCACCCATGTTTCGCCGTAACCCTCTCAACTTTTTAGCACATTCTATGTGGGTGAAATGATGATACCCTGCCAACTTTCAACCTTTTGAGAGTTCATTTGTATAGCTTTTCATTTTCAGGGTCATATAGCTCAAAAAATCAGTAAATGCATGAAAAATAACAAATGAAGTCAGAAAGGTTTGAGAATTGATGATGCGGCTTTGAATGGTGCATTTTGAACACACACAAAGTCTGGAGTTCTAGTAATTTCAAAAAATTGAAATCCCTTTGTAACAAACGAATTTCCGTATGAAACCCTGATACTTCGAAAGAGATTGCCCGTTTTGTAGACGAAGTGCATCCAGTTTTTGTCGTAGCCCTCTCAACTTTTCAGCACATTCTATGTGGGTGAAATGATGATACCATGCCAACTTTCAACCTTTTCAGAGTTCAATTGTAGTGCTTTTCATTTCCAGGGTCATATAGGTAAAAAGTAAGTAAATGCATGAAAAGTAACAAATGAACACAGAAAGGGTTTAAAAATGATGATGTGGCTTTGAATGGTGCATTTTGAACACACACAAAGTCTGGAGTTCAAATAAGTTAAAAAAACAAATCCCTATGTAACAAACGAGTTTCTGTATAAAACCAGGATACTTCGAAAGAGATTGTCCGTTTTTTACACGAAGTGCATCCATGTTTTGCCGTAACCCTCTCAACTTTTTAGCACATTCTATGTCGGTGAAATGATGATATCATGCCAACTTTCAACCTTTTGAGAGTTCATTGTAGGGCTTTTCATTTTCAGGGTCATATAGCTCAAAAAAATCAGTAAATGCATGAAAAATAACAAATGAAGTCAAAAGATTTGAGAATTGATGATGCGGCTTTGAATGGTGCATTTTGAACACACAAAAAGTCTCGAGTTCAAGTAATTTCAAAAAATTGAAATCCCTTTGTAACACACGAGTTTCCGTATGAAAGCCTGATACTTCGAAAGAGATTGTTCGTTTTGTACACGAAGTGCATCCATGTTTTGCCGTAACCCTCTCAACTTTTTAGCACATTCTATGTGGGTGAGATGATGATACCATGCCGACTTTCAACCTTTTGAGAGTTCATTTGTAGGGCTTTTCATTTTCAGGGTCATATAGCTCAACAAAATCAGTAAATGCATGAAAAATAACAAATGAAGTCGGAAAGGTTTGAGAATAGATGATGCGGCTTTGAATGGTGCATTTTGAACACACAAAAAGTCTCGAGTTCAAGTAATTTCAAAAAATTGAAATCCCTTTGTAACAAACGAGTTTCCGTATGAAACCCTGATACTTCGAAAGAGATTGCCCATTTTGTAGACGAAGTGCATCCAGTTTTTGTCGTAGCCCTCTCAACTTTTCAGCACATTCTATGTGGGTGAAATGATGATACCATGCCAACTTTCAACCTTTTCAGAGTTCAATTGTAGTGCTTTTCATTTCCAGGGTCATACAGCTACAAAAATAAGTAAATGCATGAAAAGTAACAAATGAACATAGAAAGGGTTTAAAATTGATGACGTGGCTTTGAATGGTGCATTTTGAACACACACCAAGTCTGGAGTTGAAATAAGTTAAAAAAAACAAATCCCTATGTAACAAACGAGTTTCCGTATAAAACCGGGATACTTCGAAAGAGATAGTCTGTTTTTTACATGAAGTGCATCCATTTTTTGCCGTAACCCTCTCAACTTTTTAGCACATTCTATGTGGGTGAAATGATGATACCGTGCCATCTTTCAACCTTTTCAGAGTTCATTTGTAGTGCTTTTCATTTTCAGTGTCATATAGCTCAAAAAAATGAGATCCTTTGTAACACACGAGTTTCCGTATGAAAGCCTGATACTTCGAAAGAGATTGTTCGTTTTGTACACGAAGTGCATCCATGTTTCGCCGTAACCCTCTCAACTTTTTAGCACATTATATGTGGGTGAAATGACGATACCCTGCCAACGTTCAACCTTTTGAGAGTTCATTTGTAGAGCTTTTCATTTTCAGGGTCATATAGCTCAAAAAATCAGTAAATGCATGAAAAATAACAAATGAAGTCAGAAAGGTTTGAGAATTGATGATGTGGCTTTGAATGGTGCATTTTGAACATACAAAAAGTCTCGAAGTCAAGTAATTTGAAAAAATTGAAATCCCTTTGTAACACATGAGTTTCCGTATGAAAGCCTGATACTTCGAAAGAGATTGTTCGTTTTGTACACGAAGTGCATCCATGTTTTGCCGTAACCCTCTCAACTTTTTAGCACATTCTATGTCG
>NW_025228099.1:73087-73662 GCF_018294505.1 Triticum aestivum
AAAGTCTCGAGTTCAAGTAATTTCAAAAAATTGAAATCCCTTTGTAACACACGAGTTTCCGTATGAAAGCCTGATACTTCGAAAGAGATTGTTCGTTTTGTACACGAAGTGCATCCATGTTTTGCCGTAACCCTCTCAACTTTTTAGCACATTCTATGTGGGTGAGATGATGATACCATGCCGACTTTCAATCTTTTGAGAGTTCATTTGTAGGGCTTTTCATTTTCAGGGTCATATAGCTCAACAAAATCAGTAAATGCATGAAAAATAACAAATGAAGTCGGAAAGGTTTGAGAATAGATGATGCGGCTTTGAATGGTGCATTTTGAACACACAAAAAGTCTCGAGTTCAAGTAATTTCAAAAAATTGAAATCCCTTTGTAACAAACGAGTTTCCGTATGAAACCCTGATACTTCGAAAGAGATTGCCCATTTTGTAGACGAAGTGCATCCAGTTTTTGTCGTAGCCCTCTCAACTTTTCAGCACATTCTATGTGGGTGAAATGATGATACCATGCCAACTTTCAACCTTTTCAGAGTTCAATTGTAGTGCTTTTCATTTCCAGGGTCATACA
>NW_025228099.1:73672-76060 GCF_018294505.1 Triticum aestivum
TGAACACACAAAAAGTCTCGAGTTCAAGTAATTTCAAAAAATTGAAATCCCTTTGTAACACACGAGTTTCCGTATGAAAGCTTGATACTTCGAAAGAGATTGTTCGTTTTGTACACGAAGTGCATCCATGTTTTGCCGTAACCCTCTCAACTTTTTAGCACATTCTATGTGGGTGAGATGATGATACCATGCCAACTTTCAACCTTTTGAGAGTTCATTTGTAGGGCTTTTCATTTTCAGGGTCATATAGCTCAACAAAATCAGTAAATGCATGAAAAATAACAAATGAAGTCGGAAAGGTTTGAGAATTGATGATGCGGCTTTGAATGGTGCATTTTGAACACACAAAAAGTCTCGAGTTCAAGTAATTTCAAAAAATTGAAATCCCTTTGTAACACACGAGTTTCCGTATGAAACCCTGATACTTCGAAAGAGATTGCCCGTTTTGTAGACGAAGTGCATCCAGTTTTTGTCGTAGCCCTCTCAACTTTTCAGCACATTCTATGTGGGTGAAATGATGATACCATGCCAACTTTCAACCTTTTCAGAGTTCAATTGTAGTGCTTTTCATTTCCAGGGTCATACAGCTACAAAAATAAGTAAATGCATGAAAAGTAACAAATGAACATAGAAAGGGTTTAAAATTGATGACGTGGCTTTGAATGGTGCATTTTGAACACACACCAAGTCTGGAGTTCAAATAAGTTAAAAAAAAATCCCTATGTAACAAACGAGTTTCCGTATAAAACCGGGATACTTCGAAAGAGATAGTCTGTTTTTTACATGAAGTGCATCCATTTTTTGCCGTAACCCTCTCAACTTTTTAGCACATTCTATGTGGGTGAAATGATGATACCGTGCCATCTTTCAACCTTTTCAGAGTTCATTTGTAGTGCTTTTCATTTTCAGTGTCATATAGCTCAAAAAAATGAGATCCCTTATAACACACGAGTTTCCGTATGAAAGCCTGATACTTCGAAAGAGATTGTTCGTTTTGTACACGAACTGCATCCATGTTTCGCCGTAACCCTCTCAACTTTTTAGCACATTCTATGTGGGTGAAATGATGATACCCTGCCAACTTTCAACCTTTTGAGAGTTCATTTGTATAGCTTTTCATTTTCAGGGTCATATAGCTCAAAAAATCAGTAAATGCATGAAAAATAACAAATGAAGTCAGAAAGGTTTGAGAATTGATGATGTGGCTTTGAATGGTGCATTTTGAACACACAAAAAGTCTCGAGTTGAAGTAATTTCAAAAAATTGAAATCCCTTTGTAACACACCAGTTTCCGTATGAAAGCCTGATACTTCGAAAGAGATTGTTCGTTTTGTACACGAAGTGCATCCATGTTTTGCCGTAACCCTCTCAACTTTTTAGCACATTCTATGTGGGTGAAATTATGATACCATGCCAACTTTCAACCTTTTGAGAGTTCATTGTAGGGCTTTTCATTTTCAGGGTAATATAGCTCAAAAAAATCAGTAAATGCATGAAAAATAACAAATGAAGTCAGAAAGGTTTGAGAATTGATGATGCGGATTTGAATGGTGCATTTTGAACACACAAAAAGTCTCGAGTTCAAGTAATTTCAAAAAATTGAAATCCCTTTGTAACAAACGAGTTTCCGTATGAAACTCTGATACTTCGAAAGAGATTGCCCGTTTTGTAGACGAAGTGCATCCAGTTTTTGTCGTAGCCCTCTCAACTTTTCAGCACATTCTATGTGGGTGAAATGATGATACCATGCCAACTTTCTACCTTTTCAGAGTTCAATTGTAGTGCTTTTCATTTCCAGGGTCATACAGCTACAAAAATAAGTAAATGCATGAAAAGTAACAAATGAACACAGAAAGGGTTTAAAATTGATGACGTGGCTTTGAATGGTGCATTTTGAACACACACCAAGTCTGGAGTTCAAATAAGTTAAAAAAAACAAATCCCTATGTAACAAACGAGTTTCCGTATAAAACCGGGATACTTCGAAAGAGATAGTCTGTTTTTTACATGAAGTGCATCCATTTTTTGCCGTAACCCTCTCAACTTTTTAGCACATTCTATGTGGGTGAAATGATGATACCGTGCCATCTTTCAGCCTTTTCAGAGTTCATTTGTAGTGCTTTTCATTTTCAGTGTCATATAGCTCAAAAAAATGAGATCCTTTGTAACACACGAGTTTCCGTATGAAAGCCAGATACTTCGAAAGAGATTGTTCGTTTTGTACACGAAGTGCATCCATGTTTCGCCGTAACCCTCTCAACTTTTTAGCACATTCTATGTGGGTGAAATGATGATACCCTGCCAACTTTCAACCTTTTGAGAGTTCATTTGTAGAGCTTTTCATTTTCAGGGTCATATAGCTCAAAAAATCAGTAAATGCATGAAAAA
>NW_025228099.1:78032-79765 GCF_018294505.1 Triticum aestivum
GATGATACCATGCCAACTTTCAACCTTTTGAGAGTTCATTGTACGGCTTTTCATTTTCAGGGTCATATAGCTAAAAAAAAATCAGTAAATGCATGAAAAATAACAAATGAAGTCAAAAGGTTTGAGAATTGATGATGCGGCTTTGAATGGTGCATTTTGAACACACAAAAAGTCTCGAGTTCAAGTAATTTCAAAAAATTGAAATCCCTTTGTAACACACGAGTTTCCGTATGAAAGCCTGATACTTCAAAAGAGATTGTTCGTTTTGTACACGAAGTGCATCCATGTTTTGCCGTAACCCTCTCAACTTTTTAGCACATTCTATGTGGGTCAGATGATGATACCATGCCAACTCTCAACCTTTTGAGAGTTCATTTGTAGGGCTTTTCATTTTCAGGTTCTTATAGCTCAACAAAATCAGTAAATGCATGAAAAATAACAAATGAAGTCAGAAAGGTTTGAGAATTGATGATGCGGCTTTGAATGGTGCATTTTGAACACACAAAAAGTCTCGAGTTCAAGTAATTTCAAAAAATTGAAATCCCTTTGTAACAAACGAGTTTCCGTATGAAACCCTGATACTTCGAAAGAGATTGCCCGTTTTGTAGACGAAGTGCGTCCAGTTTTTGTCGTAGCCCTCTCAACTTTTCAGCACATTCTATGTGGGTGAAATGATGATACCATGCCAACTTGCAACCTTTTCAGAGTTCAATTGTAGTGCTTTTCATTTCCAGGGTCATACAGCTACAAAAAATAAGTAAATGCATGAAAAGTAACAAATGAACACAGAAAGGGTTTAAAATTGATGACGTGGCATTGAATGGTGCATTTTGAACACACACCAAGTCTGGAGTTCAAATAAGTTAAAAAAACAAATCCCTATGTAACAAACGAGTTTCCGTATAAAACCGGGATACTTCGAAAGAGATAGTCTGTTTTTTACATGAAGTGCATCCATTTTTTGCCGTAACCCTCTCAACTTTTTAGCACATTCTATGTGGGTGAAATGATGATACCGTGCCATCTTTCAACCTTTTCAGAGTTCATTTGTAGTGCTTTTCATTTTCAGTGTCATATAGCTCAAAAAAATGAGATCCTTTGTAACACACGAGTTTCCGTATGAAAGCCTGATACTTCGAAAAAGATTGTTCGTTTTGTACACGAAGTGCACCCATGTTTCGCCGTAACCCTCTCAACTTTTTAGCACATTCTATGTGGGTGAAATGATGATACCCTGCCAACTTTCAACCTTTTGAGAGTTCATTTGTATAGCTTTTCATTTTCAGGGTCATATAGCTCAAAAAAAATCAGTAAATGCATGAAAAATAACAAATGAAGTCAGAAAGGTTTGAGAATTGATGATGTGGCTTTGAATGGTGCATTTTGAACACACAAAAAGTCTTGAGTTCAAGTAATTTCAAAAAATTGAAATCCCTTTGTAACACACCAGTTTCCGTATGAAAGCCTGATACTTCGAAAGAGATTGTTTGTTTTGAACACGAAGTGCATCCATGTTTTGCCGTAACCCTCTCAACTTTTTAGCACATTCTATGTGGGTGAAATGATGATACCATGCCAACTTTCAACCTTTTGAGAGTTCATTGTAGGGCTTTTCATTTTCAGGGTAATATAGCTCAAAAAAATCAGTAAATGCATGAAAAATAACAAATGAAGTCAGAAAGGTTTGAGAATTGATGATGCGGCTTTGAATGGTGCATTTTGAACACACAAAA
>NW_025228099.1:80451-81026 GCF_018294505.1 Triticum aestivum
CCTTTTCAGAGTTCATTTGTAGTGCTTTTCATTTTCAGTGTCATATAGCTCAAAAAAATGAGATCCTTTGTAACACACGAGTTTCCGTATGAAAGCCAGATACTTCGAAAGAGATTGTTCGTTTTGTACACGAAGTGCATCCATGTTTCGCCGTAACCCTCTCAACTTTTTAGCACATTCTATGTGGGTGAAATGATGATACCCTGCCAACTTTCAACCTTTTGAGAGTTCATTTGTAGAGCTTTTCATTTTCAGGGTCATATAGCTCAAAAAATCAGTAAATGCATGAAAAACAACAAATGAAGTCAGAAAGGTTTGAGAATTGATGATGTGGCTTTGAATGGTGCATTTTGAACACACAAAAAGTCTCGAGTTCAAGTAATTTCAAAAAATTGAAATCCCTTTGTAACACACGAGTTTCCGTATGAAACCCAGATACTTCGAAAGAGATTGTTCGTTTTGTACACGAAGTGCATCCATGTTTTGCCGTAACCCTCTCAACTTTTTAGCACATTCTATGTGGGTGAAATGATGATACCATGCCAACTTTCAACCTTTTGAGAGTTCATTGTAGG
>NW_025228099.1:81485-83878 GCF_018294505.1 Triticum aestivum
GGCTTTTCATTTTCAGGGTCATATAGCTCAAAAAAATCAGTAAATGCATGAAAAATAACAAATGAAGTCAGAAAGGTTTGAGAATTGATGATGCGGCTTTGAATGGTGCATTTTGAACACACAAAAAGTCTCGAGTTCAAGTAATTTCAAAAAATTGAAATCCCTTTGTAACAAACGAGTTTCCGTATGAAACCCTGATACTTCGAAAGAGATTGCCCGTTTTGTAGACGAAGTGCATCCAGTTTTTGTCGTAGCCCTCTCAACTTTTCAGCACATTCTATGTGGGTGAAATGATGATACCATGCCAACTTTCTACCTTTTCAGAGTTCAATTGTAGGGCTTTTCATTTCCAGGGTCATACAGCTACAAAAATAAGTAAATGCATGAAAAGTAACAAATGAACACAGAATGGGTTTAAAATTGATGACGTGGCTTTGAATGGTGCATTTTGAACACACACCAAGTCTGGAGTTCAAATAAGTTAAAAAAAACAAATCCCTATGTAACAAACGAGTTTCCGTATAAAACCGGGATACGTCGAAAGAGATAGTCTGTTTTTTACATGAAGTGCATCCATTTTTTGCCGTAACCCTCTCAACTTTTTAGCACATTCTATGTGGGTGAAATGATGATACCGTGCCATCTTTCAACCTTTTCAGAGTTCATTTGTAGTGCTTTTCATTTTCAGTGTCATATAGCTCAAAAAAATGAGATCCTTTGTAACACACGAGTTTCCGTATGAAAGCCAGATACTTCGAAAGAGATTGTTCGTTTTGTACACGAAGTGCATCCATGTTTCGCCGTAACCCTCTCAACTTTTTAGCACATTCTATGTGGGTGAAATGATGATACCCTGCCAACTTTCAACCTTTTGAGAGTTCATTTGTAGAGCTTTTCATTTTCAGGGTCATATAGCTCAAAAAATCAGTAAATGCATGAAAAATAACAAATGAAGTCAGAAAGGTTTGAGAATTGATGATGTGGCTTTGAATGGTGCATTTTGAACACACAAAAAGTCTCGAGTTCAAGTAATTTCAAAAAATTGAAATCCCTTTGTAACACACGAGTTTCCGTATGAAAGCCTGATACTTCGAAAGAGATTGTTCGTTTTGTACACGAAGTGCATCCATGTTTTGCCGTAACCCTCTCAACTTTTTAGCACATTCTATGTGGGTGAAATGATGATACCATGCCAACTTTCAACCTTTTGAGAGTTCATTGTAGGGCTTTTCATTTTCAGGGTCATATAGCTCAAAAAAATCAGTAAATGCATGAAAAATAACAAATGAAGTCAAAAGGTTTGAGAATTGATGATGCGGCTTTGAATGGTGCATTTTGAACACACAAAAAGTCTCGAGTTCAAGTAATTTCAAAAAATTGAAATCCCTTTGTAACAAACGAGTTTCCGTATGAAACCCTGATACTTCGAAAGAGATTGCCCCTTTTGTAGACGAAGTGCATCCAGTTTTTGTCGTAGCCCTCTCAACTTTTCAGCACATTCTATGTCGGTGAAATGATGATACCATGCCAACTTTCAACCTTTTCAGAGTTCAATTGTAGTGCTTTTCATTTCCAGGGTCATATAGCTAAAAAAATAAGTAAATGCATGAAAAGTAACAAATGAACACAGAAAGGGTTTAAAATTGATGACGTGGCTTTGAATGGTGCATTTTGAACACACACAAAGTCTGGAGTTCAAATAAGTTAAAAAAAACAAATCCCTATGTAAGAAACGAGTTTCGGTATAAAACCGGGATACTTCGAAAGAGATTGTCCGTTTTTTACATGAAGTGCATCCATTTTTTGCCGTAACCCTCTCAACTTTTTAGCACATTTTATGTGGGTGAAATGATGATACCGTGCCATCTTTCAACCTTTTCAGAGTTCATTTGTAGTGCTTTTCATTTTCAGTGTCATATAGCTCAAAAAAATGAGATCCTTTGTAACACACGAGTTTCCGTATGAAAGCCAGATACTTCGAAAGAGATTGTTCGTTTTGTACACGAAGTGCATCCATGTTTCACCGTAACCCTCTCAACTTTTTAGCACATTCTATGTGGGTGAAATGATGATACCCTGCCAACTTTCAACCTTTTGGGAGTTCATTTGTAGAGCTTTTCATTTTTAGGGTCATATAGCTCAAAAAATCAGTAAATGCATGAAAAATAACAAATGAAGTCAGAAAGGTTTGAGAATTGATGATGTGGCTTTGAATGGTGCATTTTGAACACACAAAAAGTCTCGAGTTCAAGTAATTTCAAGAAATTGAAATCCCTTTGTAACACACGAGTTTCCGTATGAAAGCCTGATACTTCGAAAGAGATTGTTCGTTTTGTACACGAAGTGCATCCATGTTTTGCCGTAACCCTCTCAACTTTTTAGCACATTCTATG
>NW_025228099.1:88567-89859 GCF_018294505.1 Triticum aestivum
CTTTTGAGAGTTCATTTGTAGGGCTTTTCATTTTCAGGGTCATATAGCTCAACAAAATCAGTAAATGCATGAAAAATAACAAATGAAGTCGGAAAGGTTTGAGAATAGATGATGCGGCTTTGAATGGTGCATTTTGAACACACAAAAAGTCTCGAGTTCAAGTAATTTCAAAAAATTGAAATCCCTTTGTAACAAACGAGTTTCCGTATGAAACCCTGATACTTCGAAAGAGATTGCCCATTTTGTAGACGAAGTGCATCCAGTTTTTGTCGTAGCCCTCTCAACTTTTCAGCACATTCTATGTGGGTGAAATGATGATACCATGCCAACTTTCAACCTTTTCAGAGTTCAATTGTAGTGCTTTTCATTTCCAGGGTCATACAACTACAAAAATAAGTAAATGCATGAAAAGTAACAAATGAACATAGAAAGGGTTTAAAATTGATGACGTGGCTTTGAATGGTGCATTTTGAACACACACCAAGTCTGGAGTTGAAATAAGTTAAAAAAAACAAATCCCTATGTAACAAACGAGTTTCCGTATAAAACCGGGATACTTCGAAAGAGATAGTCTGTTTTTTACATGAAGTGCATCCATTTTTTGCCGTAACCCTCTCAACTTTTTAGCACATTCTATGTGGGTGAAATGATGATACCGTGCCATCTTTCAACCTTTTCAGAGTTCATTTGTAGTGCTTTTCATTTTCAGTGTCATATAGCTCAAAAAAATGAGATCCTTTGTAACACACGAGTTTCCGTATGAAAGCCTGATACTTCGAAAGAGATTGTTCGTTTTGTACACGAAGTGCATCCATGTTTCGCCGTAACCCTCTCAACTTTTTAGCACATTATATGTGGGTGAAATGACGATACCCTGCCGACGTTCAACCTTTTGAGAGTTCATTTGTAGAGCTTTTCATTTTCAGGGTCATATAGCTCAAAAAATCAGGAAATGCATGAAAAATAACAAATGAAGTCAGAAAGGTTTGAGAATTGATGATGTGGCTTTGAATGGTGCATTTTGAACATACAAAAAGTCTCGAAGTCAAGTAATTTGAAAAAATTGAAATCCCTTTGTAACACATGAGTTTCCGTATGAAAGCCTGATACTTCGAAAGAGATTGTTCGTTTTGTACACGAAGTGCATCCATGTTTTGCCGTAACCCTCTCAACTTTTTAGCACATTCTATGTCGGTGAAATGATGATATCGTGCCAACTTTCAACCTTTTGAGAGTTCATTGTAGGGCTTTTCATTTTCAGGGTCATATAGCTCAAAAAAATCAGTAAATGC
>NW_025228099.1:91824-93073 GCF_018294505.1 Triticum aestivum
AAAATTGAAATCCCTTTGTAACACACGAGTTTCCGTATGAAAGCCTGATACTTCGAAAGAGATTGTTCGTTTTGTACACGAAGTGCATCCATGTTTTGCCGTAACCCTCTCAACTTTTTAGCACATTCTATGTGGGTGAAATGATGATACCATGCCAACTTTCAACCTTTTGAGAGTTCATTGTAGGGCTTTTCATTTTCAGGGTAATATAGCTCAAAAAAATCAGTAAATGCATGAAAAATAACAAATGAAGTCAGAAAGGTTTGAGAATTGATGATGCGGCTTTGAATGGTGCATTTTGAACACACAAAAAGTCTTGACTTCAAGTAATTTCAAAAAATTGAAATGCCTTTGTAACAAACGAGTTTCCGTATGAAACCCTGATACTTCGAAAGAGATTGCCCGTTTTGTAGATGAAGTTCATCCAGTTTTTGTCGTAGCCCTCTCAACTTTTCAGCACATTCTATGTGGGTGAAATGATGATACCATGCCAACTTTCAACCTTTTCAGAGTTCAATTGTAGTGCTTTTCATTTCCAGGGTCATATAGCTAAAAAGTAAGTAAATGCATGAAAAGTAACAAATGAACACAGAAAGGGTTTAAAAATGATGATGTGGCTTTGAATGGTGCATTTTGAACACACACAAAGTCTGGAGTTCAAATAAGTTAAAAAAACAAATCCCTATGTAACAAACGAGTTTCTGTATAAAACCGGGATACTTCGAAAGAGATTGTCCGTTTTTTACATGAAGTGCATCCATTTTTTGCCGTAACCCTCACAACTTTTTAGCACATTCTATGTGGGTGAAATGATGATACCGTGCCATCTTTCAACCTTTTCAGAGTTCATTTGTAGTGCTTTTCATTTTCAGTGTCATATAGCTCAAAAAAATGAGATCCTTTGTAACATACGAGTTTCCGTATGAAAGCCTGATACTTCGAAAGAGATTGTTCGTTTTGTACACGAAGTGCATCCATGTTTCGCCGTAACCCTCTCAACTTTTTAGCACATTCTATGTGGGTGAAATGATGATACCCTGCCGACTTTCAACCTTTTGAGAGTTCATTTGTAGAGCTTTTCATTTTCAGGGTCATATAGCTCAAAAAATCAGTAAATGCATGAAAAATAACAAATGAAGTCAGAAAGGTTTGAGAATTGATGATGTGGCTTTGAATGGTGCATTTTGAACACACAAAAAGTCTCGAAGTCAAGTAATTTGAAAAAATTGAAATCCCTTTGTAACACATG
>NW_025228099.1:97924-98842 GCF_018294505.1 Triticum aestivum
AGAAAGGTTTGAGAATTGATGATGCGGCTTTGAATGGTGCATTTTGAACACACAAAAAGTCTCGAGTTCAAGTAATTTCAAAAAATTGAAATCCCTTTGTAACAAACGAGTTTCCGTATGAAACCCTGATACTTCGAAAGAGATTGCCCGTTTTGTAGACGAAGTGCATCCAGTTTTTGTCGTAGCCCTCTCAACTTTTCAGCACATTCTATGTGGGTGAAATGATGATACCATGCCAACTTTCAACCTTTTCAGAGTTCAATTGTAGTGCTTTTCATTTCCAGGGTCATACAGCTACAAAAATAAGTAAATGCATGAAAAGTAACAAATGAACATAGAAAGGGTTTAAAATTGATGACGTGGCTTTGAATGGTGCATTTTGAACACACACCAAGTCTGGAGTTCAAATAAGTTAAAAAAAATCCCTATGTAACAAACGAGTTTCCGTATAAAACCGGGATACTTCGAAAGAGATAGTCTGTTTTTTACATGAAGTGCATCCATTTTTTGCCGTAACCCTCTCAACTTTTTAGCACATTCTATGTGGGTGAAATGATGATACCGTGCCATCTTTCAACCTTTTCAGAGTTCATTTGTAGTGCTTTTCATTTTCAGTGTCATATAGCTCAAAAAAATGAGATCCCTTGTAACACACGAGTTTCCGTATGAAAGCCTGATACTTCGAAAGAGATTGTTCGTTTTGTACACGAAGTGCATCCATGTTTCTCCGTAACCCTCTCAACTTTTTAGCACATTCTATGTGGGTGAAATGATGATACCCTGCCAACTTTCAACCTTTTGAGAGTTCATTTGTATAGCTTTTCATTTTCAGGGTCATATAGCTCAAAAAATCAGTAAATGCATGAAAAATAACAAATGAAGTCAGAAAGGTTTGAGAATTGATGATGTGGCTTTGAA
>NW_025228099.1:106638-107730 GCF_018294505.1 Triticum aestivum
AGCTCAAAAAAATCAGTAAATGCATGAAAAATAACAAATGAAGTCAGAAAGGTGTGAGAATTGATGATGCGGCTTTGAATGGTGCATTTTGAACACACAAAAAGTCTCGAGTTCAAGTAATTTCAAAAAATTGAAATCCCTTTGTAACAAACGAGTTTCCGTATGAAACCCTGATACTTCGAAAGAGATTGCCCGTTTTGTAGACGAAGTGCATCCAGTTTTTGTCGTAGCCCTCTCAACTTTTCAGCACATTCTATGTGGGTGAAATGATGATACCATGCCAACTTTCAACCTTTTCAGAGTTCAATTGTAGTGCTTTTCATTTCCAGGGTCATATAGCTAAAAAAATAAGTAAATGCATGAAAAGTAACAAATGAACACAGAAAGGGTTTAAAATTGATGATGTGGCTTTGAATGGTGCATTTTGAACACACACAAATTCTGGAGTTCAAATAAGTTAAAAAAAAACAAATCCCTATGTAACAAACGAGTTTCCGTATAAAACCGGGATACTTCGAAAGAGATTGTCCGTTTTTTACATGAAGTGCATCCATTTTTTGCCGTAACCGTCTCAACTTTTTAGCACATTCTATGTGGGTGAAATGATGATACCGTGCCATCTTTCAACCTTTTCAGAGTTCATTTGTAGTGCTTTTCATTTTCAGTGTCATATAGCTCAAAAAAATGAGATCCTTTGTAACACACGAGTTTCCGTATGAAAGCCAGATACTTCGAAAGAGATTATTCGTTTTGTACACGAAGTGCATCCATGTTTCGCCGTAACCCTCTCAACTTTTTAGCACATTCTATGTGGGTGAAATGATGATACCCTGCCAACTTTCAACCTTTTGAGAGTTCATTTGTAGAGCTTTTCATTTTCAAGGTCATATAGCTCAAAAAATCAGTAAATGCATGGAAAATAACAAATGAAGTCAGAAAGGTTTGAGAACTGATGATGTGGCTTTGAATGGTGCATTTTGAACACACAAAAAGTCTCGAGTTCAAGTAATTTAAAAAAATTGAAATCCCTTTGTAACACACCAGTTTCCGTATGAAAGCCTGATACTTCGAAAGAGATTGTTCGTTTTGTAC
>NW_025228099.1:107843-117815 GCF_018294505.1 Triticum aestivum
TGTTTTGCCGTAACCCTCTCAACTTTTTAGCACATTCTATGTGGGTGAAATGATGATACCATGCCAACTTTCAACCTTTTGAGAGTTCATTGTAGGGCTTTTCATTTTCAGGGTCATATAGCTCAAAAAATCAGTATATGCATGAAAAATAACAAATGAAGTCAGAAAGGTTTGAGAATTGATGATGCGGCTTTGAATGGTGCATTTTGAACACACAAAAAGTCTCGAGTTCAAGTAATTTCAAAAAATTGAAATCCCTTTGTAACAAACGAGTTTCCGTATGAAACCCTGATACTTCGAAAGAGATTGCCCGTTTTGTAGACGAAGTGCATCCAGTTTTTGTCGTAGCCCTCTCAACTTTTCAGCACATTCTATGTCGGTGAAATGATGATACCATGCCAACTTTCAACCTTTTCAGAGTTCAATTGTAGTGCTTTTCATTTCCAGGGTCATATAGCTAAAAAAATAAGTAAATGCATGAAAAGTAACAAATGAACACAGAAAGGGTTTAAAATTGATGACGTGGCTTTGAATGGTGCATTTTGAACACACACAAAGTCTGGAGTTCAAATAAGTTAAAAAAACAAATCCCTATGTAACAAACGAGTTTCCGTATAAAACCGGGATACTTCGAAAGAGATTGTCCGTTTTTTACATGAAGTGCATCCATTTTTTGCCGTAACCGTCTCAACTTTTTAGCACATTATATGTGGGTGAAATGATGATACCGTGCCATCTTTCAACCTTTTCAGAGTTCATTTGTAGTGCTTTTCATTTTCAGTGTCATATAGCTCAAAAAAATGAGATCCTTTGTAACACACGAGTTTCCGTATGAAAGCCAGATACTTCGAAAGAGATTGTTCGTTTTGTACACGAAGTGCATCCATGTTTCGCCGTAACCCTCTCAACTTTTTAGCACATTCTATGTGGGTGAAATGATGATACCCTGCCAACTTTCAACCTTCTGAGAGTTCATTTGTAGAGCTTTTCATTTTCAGGGTCATATAGCTCAAAAAATCAGTAAATGCATGAAAAATAACAAATGAAGTCAGAAAGGTTTGAGAATTGATGATGTGGCTTTGAATGGTGCATTTTGAACACACAAAAAGTCTCGAGTTCAAGTAATTTCAAAAAATTGAAATCCCTTTGTAACACACGAGTTTCCGTATGAAAGCCTGATACTTCGAAAGAGATTGTTCGTTTTGTACACGAAGTGCATCCATGTTTTGCCGTAACCCTCTCAACTTTTTAGCACATTCTATGTGGGTGAAATGATGATACCATGCCAACTTTCAACCTTTTGAGAGTTCATTGTAGGGCTTTTCATTTTCAGGGTCATATAGCTCAAAAAAATCAGTAAATGCATGAAAAATAACAAATGAAGTCAGAAAGGTGTGAGAATTGATGATGCGGCTTTGAATGGTGCATTTTGAACACACAAAAAGTCTCGAGTTCAAGTAATTTCAAAAAATTGAAATCCCTTTGTAACAAACGAGTTTCCGTATGAAACCCTGATACTTCGAAAGAGATTGCCCGTTTTGTAGACGAAGTGCATCCAGTTTTTGTCGTAGCCCTCTCAACTTTTCAGCACATTCTATGTGGGTGAAATGATGATACCATGCCAACTTTCAACCTTTTCAGAGTTCAATTGTAGTGCTTTTCATTTCCAGGGTCATATAGCTAAAAAAATAAGTAAATGCATGAAAAGTAACAAATGAACACAGAAAGGGTTTAAAATTGATGATGTGGCTTTGAATGGTGCATTTTGAACACACACAAATTCTGGAGTTCAAATAAGTTAAAAAAAAAACAAATCCCTATGTAACAAACGAGTTTCCGTATAAAACCGGGATACTTCGAAAGAGATTGTCCGTTTTTTACATGAAGTGCATCCATTTTTTGCCGTAACCGTCTCAACTTTTTAGCACATTCTATGTGGGTGAAATGATGATACCGTGCCATCTTTCAAACTTTTCAGAGTTCATTTGTAGTGCTTTTCATTTTCAGTGTCATATAGCTCAAAAAAATGAGATCCTTTGTAACACACGAGTTTCCGTATGAAAGCCAGATACTTCGAAAGAGATTGTTCGTTTTGTACACGAAGTGCATCCATGTTTCGCCGTAACCCTCTCAACTTTTTAGCACATTCTATGTGGGTGAAATGATGATACCCTGCCAACTTTCAACCTTCTGAGAGTTCATTTGTAGAGCTTTTCATTTTCAGGGTCATATAGCTCAAAAAATCAGTAAATGCATGAAAAATAACAAATGAAGTCAGAAAGGTTTGAGAATTGATGATGTGGCTTTGAATGGTGCATTTTGAACACACAAAAAGTCTCGAGTTCAAGTAATTTCAAAAAATTGAAATCCCTTTGTAACACACGAGTTTCCGTATGAAAGCCTGATACTTCGAAAGAGATTGTTCGTTTTGTACACGAAGTGCATCCATGTTTTGCCGTAACCCTCTCAACTTTTTAGCACATTCTATGTGGGTGAAATGATGATACCATGCCAACTTTCAACCTTTTGAGAGTTCATTGTAGGGCTTTTCATTTTCAGGGTCGTATAGCTCAAAAAAATCAGTAAATGCATGAAAAATAACAAATGAAGTGAGAAAGGTTTGAGAATTGATGATGCGGCTTTGAATGGTGCATTTTGAACACACAAAAAGTCTCGAGTTCAAGAATTTCAAAAAATTGAAATCCCTTTGTAACAAACGAGTTTCCGTATGAAACCCTGATACTTCGAAAGAGATTGCCCGTTTTGTAGACGAAGTGCATCCAGTTTTTGTCGTAGCCCTCTCAACTTTTTAGCACATTCTATTTGAGTGAAATGACGATACCATGCCAACTTTCAACCTTTTCAGAGTTCAATTGTAGTGCTTTTCATTTTCAGTGTCATATAGCTCAAAAAAAAGAGATCCTTTGTAACACACGAGTTTCCGTATGAAAGCCTGATACTTCGAAAGAGATTGTTCGTTTTGTACACGAAGTGCATCCATGTTTCGCCGTAACCCTCTCAACTTTTTAGCACATTCTATGTGGGTGAAATGATGATACCCTGCCAACTTTCAACCTTTTGAGAGTTCATTTGTAGAGCTTTTCATTTTCAGGGTCATATAGCTCAAAAAATCAGTAAATGCATGAAAAATAACAAATGAAATCAGAAAGGTTTGAGAATTGATAATGTGGCTTTGAATAGTGCATTTTGAACACACAAAAAGTCTCGAGTTCAAGTAATTTCAAAAAATTGAAATCCCTTTGTAACACACGAGTTTCCGTATGAAAGCCTGATACTTCGAAAGAGATTGTTCGTTTTGTACACGAAGTGCATCCATGTTTTGCCGTAACCCTCTCAACTTTTTAGCACATTCTATGTGGGTGAAATGATGATACCATGCCAACTTTCAACCTTTTGAGAGTTCA
Organism: Triticum aestivum; assembly: GCF_018294505.1. Taxonomy (NCBI): domain Eukaryota; kingdom Viridiplantae; phylum Streptophyta; class Magnoliopsida; order Poales; family Poaceae; genus Triticum; species Triticum aestivum. Next base: position 111,269 of record NW_025228099.1, read on the forward strand.
TTGTAGGGCTTTTCATTTTCAGGGTCGTATAGCTCAAAAAAAATCAGTAAATGCATGAAAAATAACAAATGAAGTGAGAAAGGTTTGAGAATTGATGATGCGGCTTTGAATGGTGCATTTTGAACACACAAAAAGTCTCGAGTTCAAGTAATTTCAAAAAATTGAAATCCCTTTGTAACAAACGAGTTTCCGTATGAAACCCTGATACTTCGAAAGAGATTGCCCGTTTTGTAGACGAAGTGCATCCAGTTTTTGTCGTAGCCCTCTCAACTTTTCAGCACATTCTATGTGGGTGAAATGATGATACCATGCCAACTTTCAACCTTTTCAGAGTTCAATTGTAGTGCTTTTCATTTCTAGGGTCATATAGCTAAAAAAATAAGTAAATGCATGAAAAGTACCAAATGAACACAGAAAGGGTTTAAAATTGATGACGTGGCTTTGAATGGTGCATTTTGGACACACACAAAGTCTGGAGTTCAAATAAGTTAAAAAAAACAAATCCCTATGTAACAAACGAGTTTCCGTATAAAACCGGGATACTTCGAAAGAGATTGTCCGTTTTTTACATGAAGTGCATCCATTTTTTGCCGTAACCCTCTCAACTTTTTAGCACATTCTATGTGGGTGAAATGATGATACCGTGCCATCTTTCAACCTTTTCAGAGTTCATTTGTAGTGCTTTTCATTTTCAGTGTCATATAGCTCAAAAAAATGAGATCCTTTGTAACACACGAGTTTCCGTATGAAAGCCAGATACTTCGAAAGAGATTGTTCGTTTTGTACACGAAGTGCATCCATGTTTTGCCGTAACCCTCTCAACTTTTTAGCACATTCTATGTGGGTGAAATGATGATACCCTGCCAACTTTCAACCTTTTGAGAGTTCATTTGTAGAGCTTTTCATTTTCAAGGTCATATAGCTCAAAAAATTAGTAAATGCATGAAAAATAACAAATGAAGTCAGAAAGGTTTGAGAATTGATGATGTGGGTTTGAATGGTGCATTTTGAACACACAAAAAGTCTCTAGTTCAAGTAATTTCAAAAAATGAAATCCCTTTGTAACACACGAGTTTCCGTATGAAAGTCCCGATACTTCGAAAGAGATTGTTCGTTTTGTACACGAAGTGCATCCATGTTTTGCCGTAACCCTCTCAACTTTTTAGCACATTCTATGTGGGTGAAATGATGATACCCTGCCAACTTTCAACCTTTTGAGAGTTCATTTGTAGAGCTTTTCATTTTCAGGGTCATATAGCTCAAAAAATCAGTAAATGCATGAAAAATAACAAATGAAGTCAAAAAGGTTTGAGAATTGATGATGCGGCTTTGAATGGTGCATTTTGAACACACAAAAAGCCTCAAGTTCAAGTAATTTCAAAAAATTGAAATCCCTTTGTAACAAACGAGTTTCCGTATGAAACCCTGATACTTCGAAAGAGATTGCCCGTTTTGTAGACGAAGTGCATCCAGTTTTTGTCGTAGCCCTCTCAACTTTTCAGCACATTCTATGTGGCTGAAATGATGATACCATGCCAACTTTCAACCTTTTCAGAGTGCAATTGTAGTGCTTTTCATTTCCAGGGTCATATAGCTAAAAAAATAAGTAAATGTATGAAAAGTAACAAATGAACACAGAAAGGGTTTAAAATTGATGATGTGGCTTTGAATGGTGCATTTTGAACACTCACAAAGTCTGGAGTTCAAATAAGTTAAAAAAAAACAAATCCCTATGTAACAAACGAGTTTCCGTATAAAACCGGGATACTTCGAAAGAGATTGTCCGTTTTTTACATGAAGTGCATCCATTTTTTGCCGTAACCCTCTCAACTTTTTAGCACATTCTATGTGGGTGAAATGATGATACCGTGCCATCTTTCAACCTTTTCAGAGTTCATTTGTAGTGCTTTTCATTTTCAGTGTCATATAGCTCAAAAAAATGAGATCCTTTGTAACACACGAGTTTCCGTATGAAAGCCAGATACTTCGAAAGAGATTGTTCGTTTTGTACACGAAGTGCATCCATGTTTCGCCGTAACCCTCTCAACTTTTTAGCACATTCTATGTGGGTGAAATGATGATACCCTGCCAACTTTCAACCTTCTGAGAGTTCATTTGTAGAGCTTTTCATTTTCAGGGTCATATAGCTCAAAAAATCAGTAAATGCATGAAAAATAACAAATGAAGTCAGAAAGGTTTGAGAATTGATGATGTGGCTTTGAATGGTGCATTTTGAACACACAAAAAGTCTCGGGTTCAAGTAATTTCAAAAAATTGAAATCCCTTTGTAACACACGAGTTTCCGTATGAAAGCCTGATACTTCGAAAGAGATTGTTCGTTTTGTCCACGAAGTGCATCCATGTTTTGCCGTAACCCTCTCAACTTTTTAGCACATTCTATGTGGATGAAATGATGATACCATGCCAACTTTCAACCTTTTGAGAGTTCATTGTAGGGCTTTTCATTTTCAGGGTCATATAGCTCAAAAAAATCAGTAAATGCATGAAAAATAACAAATGAAGTCAGAAAGGTTTGAGAATTGATGATGCGGCTTTGAATGGTGCATTTTGAACACGCAAAAAGTCTCGAGTTCAAGTAATTTCAAAAAACTGAAATCCTTTTGTAACAAACGAGTTTCCGTATGAAACCCTGATACTTCGAAAGAGATTGCCCGTTTTGTAGACGAAGTGCATCCAGTTTTTGTCGTAGCCCTCTCAACTTTTCAGCACATTCTATGTGGGTGAAATGATGATACCATGCCAACTTTCAACCTTTTCAGAGTTCAATTGTAGTGCTTTTCATTTCTAGGGTCATATAGCTAAAAAAATAAGTAAATGCATGAAAAGTAACAAATGAACACAGAAAGGGTTTAAAATTGATGATGTGGCTTTGAATGGTGCATTTTGAACACACACAAAGTCTGGAGTTCAAATAAGTTAAAAAAACAAATCCCTATGTAACAAACGAGTTTCCGTATAAAACCGGGATACTTCGAAAGAGATTGTCCGTTTTTTACATGAAGTGCATCCATTTTTTGCCGTAACCCTCTCAACTTTTTAGCACATTATATGTGGGTGAAACGATGATACCGTGCCATCTTTCAACCTTTTCAGAGTTCATTTGTAGTGCTTTTCATTTTCAGTGTCATATAGCTCAAAAAAATGAGATCCTTTGTAACACACGAGTTTCCGTATGAAAGCCAGATACTTCGAAAGAGATTGTTCGTTTTGTACACGAAGTGCATCCATGTTTCGCCGTAACCCTCTCAACTTTTTAGCACATTCTATGTGGGTGAAATGATGATACCCTGCCAACTTTCAACCTTCTGAGAGTTCATTTGTAGAGCTTTTCATTTTCAGGGTCATATAGCTCAAAAAATCAGTAAATGCATGAAAAATAACAAATGAAGTCAGAAAGGTTTGAGAATTGATGATGTGGCTTTGAATGGTGCATTTTGAACACACAAAAAGTCTCGGGTTCAAGTAATTTCAAAAAATTGAAATCCCTTTGTAACACACGAGTTTCCGTATGAAAGCCTGATACTTCGAAAGAGATTGTTCGTTTTGTCCACGAAGTGCATCCATGTTTTGCCGTAACCCTCTCAACTTTTTAGCACATTCTATGTGGGTGAAATGATGATACCGTGCCATCTTTCAACCTTTTCAGAGTTCATTTGTAGTGCTTTTCATTTTCAGTGTCATATAGCTCAAAAAAATGAGATCCTTTGTAACACACGAGTTTCCGTATGAAAGCCAGATACTTCGAAAGAGATTGTTCGTTTTGTACACGAAGTGCATCCATGTTTCGCCGTAACCCTCTCAACTTTTTAGCACATTCTATGTGGGTGAAATGATGATACCGTGCCATCTTTCAACCTTTTCAGAGTTCATTTGTAGTGCTTTTCATTTTCAGTGTCATATAGCTCAAAAAAAAGAGATCCTTTGTAACACACGAGTTTCCGTATGAAAGCCAGATACTTCGAAAGAGATTGTTCGTTTTGTACACGAAGTGCATCCATGTTTCGCCGTAACCCTCTCAACTTTTTAGCACATTCTATGTGGGTGAAATGATGATACCCTGCCAACTTTCAACCTTCTGAGAGTTCATTTGTAGAGCTTTTCATTTTCAGGGTCATATAGCTCAAAAAATCAGTAAATGCATGAAAAATAACAAATGAAGTCAGAAAGGTTTGAGAATTGATGATGTGGCTTTGAATGGTGCATTTTGAACACACAAAAAGTCTCGGGTTCAAGTAATTTCAAAAAATTGAAATCCCTTTGTAACACACGAGTTTCCGTATGAAAGCCTGATACTTCGAAAGAGATTGTTCGTTTTGTCCACGAAGTGCATCCATGTTTTGCCGTAACCCTCTCAACTTTTTAGCACATTCTATGTGGATGAAATGATGATACCATGCCAACTTTCAACCTTTTGAGAGTTCATTGTAGGGCTTTTCATTTTCAGGGTCATATAGCTCAAAAAAATCAGTAAATGCATGAAAAATAACAAATGAAGTCAGAAAGGTTTGAGAATTGATGATGCGGCTTTGAATGGTGCATTTTGAACACGCAAAAAGTCTCGAGTTCAAGTAATTTCAAAAAACTGAAATCCTTTTGTAACAAACGAGTTTCCGTATGAAACCCTGATACTTCGAAAGAGATTGCCCGTTTTGTAGACGAAGTGCATCCAGTTTTTGTCGTAGCCCTCTCAACTTTTCAGCACATTCTATGTGGGTGAAATGATGATACCATGCCAACTTTCAACCTTTTCAGAGTTCAATTGTAGTGCTTTTCATTTCCAGGGTCATATAGCTAAAAAAATTAGTAAATGCATGAAAAGTAACAAATGAACATAGAAAGGGTTTAAAATTGATGATGTGGCTTTGAATGGTGCATTTTGAACACACACAAAGTCTGGAGTTCAAATAAGTTAAAAAAACAAATCCCTATGTAACAAACGAGTTTCCGTATAAAACCGGGATACTTCGAAAGAGATTGTCCGTCTTTTACATGAAGTGCATCCATTTTTTGCCGTAACCCTCTCAACTTTTTAGCACATTCTATGTGGGTGAAATGATGATACCGTGCCATCTTTCAACCTTTTCAGAGTTCATTTGTAGTGCTTTTCATTTTCAGTGTCATATAGCTCAAAAAAATGAGATCCTTTGTAACACACGAGTTTCCGTATGAAAGCCAGATACTTCGAAAGAGATTGTTCGTTTTGTACACGAAGTGCATCCATGTTTTGCCGTAACCCTCTCAACTTTTTAGCACATTCTATGTGGGTGAAATGATGATACCCTGCCAACTTTCAACCTTCTGAGAGTTCATTTGTAGAGCTTTTCATTTTCAGGGTCATATAGCTCAAAAAATCAGTAAATGGATGAAAAATAACAAATGAAGTCAGAAAGGTTTGAGAATTGATGATGCGGCTTTGAATGGTGCATTTTGAACACGCAAAAGGTCTCGAGTTCAAGTAATTTCAAAAAACTGAAATCCTTTTGTAACAAACGAGTTTCCGTATGAAACCCTGATACTTCGAAAGAGATTGCCCGTTTTGTAGACGAAGTGCATCCAGTTTTTGTCGTAGCCCTCTCAACTTTTCAGCACATTCTATGTGGGTGAAATGATGATACCATGCCAACTTTCATCCTTTTCAGAGTTCAATTGTAGTGCTTTTCATTTCTAGGGTCATATAGCTAAAAAAATAAGTAAATGCATGAAAAGTAACAAATGAACACAGAAAAGGTTTAAAATTGATGATGTGGCTTTGAATGGTGCATTTTGAACACACACAAAGTCTGGAGTTCAAATAAGTTAAAAAAACAAATCCCAATGTAACAAACGAGTTTCCGTATAAAACCGGGATACTTCGAAAGAGATTGTCCGTTTTTTACATGAAGTGCATCCATTTTTTGCCGTAACCCTCTCAACTTTTTAGCACATTATATGTGGGTGAAATGATGATACCGTGCCATCTTTCAACCTTTTCAGAGTTCATTTGTAGTGCTTTTCATTTTCAGTGTCATATAGCTCAAAAAAATGAGATCCTTTGTAACACACGAGTTTCCGTATGAAAGCCAGATACTTCGAAAGAGATTGTTCGTTTTGTACACGAAGTGCATCCATGTTTCGCCGTAACCCTCTCAACTTTTTAGCACATTCTATGTGGGTGAAATGATGATACCCTGCCAACTTTCAACCTTCTGAGAGTTCATTTGTAGAGCTTTTCATTTTCAGGGTCATATAGCTCAAAAAATCAGTAAATGCATGAAAAATAACAAATGAAGTCAGAAAGGTTTGAGAATTGATGATGTGGCTTTGAATGGTGCATTTTGAACACACAAAAAGTCTCGAGATCAAGTAATTTCAAAAAATTGAAATCCCTTTGTAACACACGAGTTTCCGTATGAAAGCCTGATACTTCGAAAGAGATTGTTCGTTTTGTACACGAAGTGCATCCATGTTTTGCCGTAACCCTCTCAACTTTTTAGCACATTCTATGTGGGTGAAATGATGATACCATGCCAACTTTCAACCTTTTGAG
>NW_025228099.1:118399-123508 GCF_018294505.1 Triticum aestivum
CCTTTGTAACACACGAGTTTCCGTATGAAAGCCTGATACTTCGAAAGAGATTGTTCGTTTTGTACACGAAGTGCATCCATGTTTTGCCGTAACCCTCTCAACTTTTTAGCACATTCTATGTGGATGAAATGATGATACCATGCCAACTTTCAACCTTTTGAGAGTTCATTGTAGGGCTTTTCATTTTCAGGGTCATATAGCTCAAAAAAATTAGTAAATGCATGAAAAATAACAAATGAAGTCAGAAAGGTTTGAGAATTGATGATGCGGCTTTGAATGGTGCATTTTGAACACGCAAAAAGTCTCGAGTTCAAGTAATTTCAAAAAACTGAAATCCTTTTGTAACAAACGAGTTTCCGTATGAAACCCTGATACTTCGAAAGAGATTGCCCGTTTTGTAGACGAAGTGCATCCAGTTTTTGTCGTAGCCCTCTCAACTTTTCAGAACATTCTATGTGGGTGAAATGATGATACGATGCCAACTTTCAACCTTTTCAGAGTTCAATTGTAGTGCTTTTCATTTCCAGGGTCATATAGCTAAAAAAATAAGTAAATGCATGAAAAGTAACAAATGAACATAGAAAGGGTTTAAAATTGATGATGTGGCTTTGAATGGTGCATTTTGAACACACACAAAGTCTGGAGTTCAAATAAGTTAAAAAAAACAAATCCCTATGTAACAAACGAGTTTCCGTATAAAACCGGGATACTTCGAAAGAGATTGTCCGTCTTTTACATGAAGTGCATCCATTTTTTGCCGTAACCCTCTCAACTTTTTAGCACATTCTATGTGGGTGAAATGATGATACCGTGCCATCTTTCAACCTTTTCAGAGTTCATTTGTAGTGCTTTTCATTTTCAGTGTCATATAGCTCAAAAAAATGAGATCCTTTGTAACACACGAGTTTCCGTATGAAAGCCAGATACTTCGAAAGAGATTGTTCGTTTTGTACACGAATTGCATCCATGTTTCGCCGTAACCCTCTCAACTTTTTAGCACATTCTATGTTGGTGAAATGATGATACGCTGCCAACTTTCAACCTTTTGAGAGTTCATTTGTAGAGCTTTTCATTTTCAGGGTCATATAGCTCAAAAAATCAGTAAATGCATGAAAAATAACAAATGAAGTCAGAAAGGTTTGAGAATTGATGATGCGGCTTTGAATGGTGCATTTTGAACACACAAAAAGTCTCGAGTTCAAGTAATTTCAAAAAATTGAAATCCCTTTGTAACACACGATTTTCCGTATGAAAGCCTGATACTTCGATAGAGATTGTTCGTTTTGTACACGAAGTGCATCCATGTTTTGCCGTAACCCTCTCAACTTTTTAGCACATTCTATGTGGGTGAAATGATGATACCATGCCAACTTTCAACCTTTTGAGAGTTCATTGTAGGGCTTTTCATTTTCAGGGTCATATAGCTCAAAAAAATCAGTAAATGCATGAAAAATAACAAATGAAGTCAGAAAGGTTTGAGAATTGATGATGCGGCTTTGAATGGTGCATTTTGAACACACAAAAAGTCTCGAGTTCAGGTAATTTCAAAAAACTGAAATCCTTTTGTAACAAACGAGTTTCCGTATGAAACCCTGATACTTCGAAAGAGATTGCCCGTTTTGTAGACGAAGTGCATCCAATTTTTGTCGTAGCCCTCTCAACTTTTCAGCACATTCTATGTGGGTGAAATGATGATACCATGCCAACTTTCAACCTTTTCAGAGTTCAATTGTAGTGCTTTTCATTTCCAGGGTCATATAGCTAAAAAAATAAGTAAATGCATGGAAAGTAACAAATGAACATAGAAAGGGTTTAAAATTGATGATGTGGCTTTGAATGGTGCATTTTGAACACACACAAAGTCTGGAGTTCAAATAAGTTAAAAAAACAAATCCCTATGTAACAAACGAGTTTCCGTATAAAACCGGGATACTTCGAAAGAGATTGTCCATTTTTTACATGAAGTGCATCCATTTTTTGCCGTAACCCTCTCAACTTTTTAGCACATTCTATGTGGGTGAAATGATGATACCGTGCCATCTTTCAACCTTTTCAGAGTTCATTTGTAGTGCTTTTCATTTTCAGTGTCATATAGCTCAAAAAAATGAGATCCTTTGTAACACACGAGTTTCCGTATGAAAGCCAGATACTTCGAAAGTGATTGTTCGTTTTGTAAACGAAGTGCATCCATGTTTCGCCGTAACCCTCTCAACTTTTTAGCACATTCTATGTGGGTGAAATGATGATACCCTGCCAACTTTCAACCTTTTGAGACTTCATTTGTAGAGCTTTTCATTTTCAGGGTCATATAGCTCAAAAAATCAGTAAATGCATGAAAAATAACAAATGAAGTCAGAAAGGTTTGAGAATTGATGATGCAGCTTTGAATGGTGCATTTTGAACACACAAAAAGTCTCGAGTTCAAGTAATTTCAAAAAATTGAAATCCCTTTGTACCACACGAGTTTCCGTATGAAAGCCTGATACTTCGATAGAGATTGTTCGTTTTGTACACGAAGTGCATCCATGTTTTGCCGTAACCCTCTCAACTTTTTAGCACATTCTATGTGGGTGAAATGATGATACCATGCCAACTTTCAACCTTTTGAGAGTTCATTGTAGGGCTTTTCATTTTCAGGGTCATATAGCTCAAAAAAATCAGTAAATGCATGAAAAATAACAAATGAAGTCAGAAAGGTTTGAGAATTGATGATGCGGCTTTGAATGGTGCATTTTGAACACACAAAAAGTCTCGAGTTCAAGTAATTTCAAAAAATTGAAATCCCTTTGTAACAAACGAGTTTCCGTATGAAACCCTAATACTTCGAAAGAGATTGCCCATTTTGTAGACGAAGTGCATCCACTTTTTGTCGTAGCCCTCTCAACTTTTCAGCACATTCTATGTGGGTGAAATGATGATACCATGCCAACTTTCAACCTTTTCAGAGTTCAATTGTAGTGCTTTTCATTTCCAGGGTCATATAGCTAAAAAAATAAATAAATGCATGAAAAGTAACAAATGAACACAGAAAGGGTTTAAAATTGATGACGTGGCTTTGAATGGTGCATTTTGAACACACACAAAGTCTGGAGTTCAAATAAGTTAAAAAAACAAATCCCTATGTAAGAAACGAGTTTCCGTATAAAACCGGGATACTTCGAAAGAGATTGTCCGTTTTTTACATGAAGTGCATCAATTTTTTGCCGTAACCCTCTCAACTTTTTAGCACATTCTATGTGGGTGAAATGATGATACCGTGCCATCTTTCAACCTGTTCAGTGTTCATTTGTAGTGCTTTTCATTTTCAGTGTCATATAGCTCAAAAAAATGAGATCCTTTGTAACACACGAGTTTCCGTATGAAAGCCCGATCCTTCGAAAGAGATTGTTCGTTTTGTACACGAAGTGCATCCATGTTTCGCCGTAACCCTCTCAACTTTTTAGCACATTCTATGTGGGTGAAAGGATGATACCCTGCCAACTTTCAACCTTTTGAGAGTTCATTTGTAGAGCTTTTCATTTTCAGGGTCATATAGCTCAAAAAATCAGTAAATGCATGAAAAATAACAAATGAAGTCAGAAAGGTTTGAGAATTGATGATGTGGCTTTGAATGGTGCATTTTGAACACACAAAAAGTCTCGAGTTCAAGTAATTTCAAGAAATTGAAATCCCTTTGTAACACACGAGTTTCTGTATGAAAGCCTGATACTTCGAAATAGATTGTTCGTTTTGTACAAGAAGTGCATCCATGTTTTGCCGTAACCCTCTCAACTTTTTAGCACATTCTATGTGGGTGAAATGATGATACCATGCCAACTTTCAACCTTTTGAGAGTTCATTGTAGGGCTTTTCATTTTCAGGGTCATATAGCTCAAAAAAATCAGTAAATGCATGAAAAATAACAAATGAAGTCAGAAAGGTTTGAGAATTGATGATGCGGCTTTGAATGGTGCATTTTGAACACACAAAAAGTCTCGAGTTCAAGTAATTTCAAAAAATTGAAATCCCTTTGTAACAAACGAGTTTCCGTATGAAACCCTAATACTTCGAAAGAGATTGCCCGTTTTGTAGACGAAGTGCATCCAGTTTTTGTCGTAGCCCTCTCAACTTTTCAGCACATTCTATGTGGGTGAAATGATGATACCATGCCCACTTTCAACCTTTTCAGAGTTCAATTGTAGTGCTTTTCATTTCCAGGGTCATATAGCTAAAAAAATAAGTAAATGCATGAAAAGTAACAAATGAACACAGAAAGGGTTTAAAATTGATGACGTGGCTTTGAATGGTGCATTTTGAACACACACAAAGTCTGGAGTTCAAATAAGTTAAAAAAACAAATCCCTATGTAAGAAACGAGTTTCCGTATAAAACCGGGATACTTCGAAAGAGATTGTCCGTTTTTTACATGAAGTGCATCAATTTTTTGCCGTAACCCTCTCAACTTTTTAGCACATTCTATGTGGGTGAAATGATGATACCGTGCCATCTTTCAACCTGTTCAGAGTTCATTTGTAGTGCTTTTCATTTTCAGTGTCATATAGCTCAAAAAATGAGATCCTTTGTAACACACGAGTTTCCGTATGAAAGCCCGATCCTTCGAAAGAGATTGTTCGTTTTGTACACGAAGTGCATCCATGTTTCGGCGTAACCCTCTCAACTTTTTAGCACATTCTATGTGGGTGAAATGATGATACCCTGCCAACTTTCAACCTTTTGAGAGTTCATTTGTAGAGCTTTTCATTTTCAGGGTCATATAGCTCAAAAAATCAGTAAATGCATGAAAAATAACAAATGAAGTCAGAAAGGTATGAGAATTGATGATGTGGCTTTGAATGGTGCATTTTGAACACACAAAAAGTCTCGAGTTCAAGTAATTTCAAAAAATTGAAATCCCTTTGTAACACACGAGTTTCCGTATGAAAGCCTGATACTTCGAAAGAGATTGTTCGTTTTATACACGAAGTGCATCCATGTTTTGCCGTAACCTCTCAACTTTTTAGCACATTCTATGTGGGTGAAATGATGATACCATGCCAACTTTCAACCTTTTGAGAGTTCATTGTAGGGCTTTTCATTTTCAGGGTCATATAGCTTAAAAAAAATCAGTAA
>NW_025228099.1:123518-126294 GCF_018294505.1 Triticum aestivum
TTTTGCCGTAACCCTCTCAACTTTTTAGCACATTCTATGTGGGTGAAATGATGATACCATGCCAACTTTCAACCTTTTGAGAGTTCATTGTAGGGCTTTTCATTTTCAGGGTCATATAGCTCAAAAAAATCAGTAAATGCATGAAAAATAACAAATGAAGTCAGAAAGGTTTGAGAATTGATGATGCGGCTTTGAATGGTGCATTTTGAACACACAAAAAGTCTCGAGTTCAAGTAATTTCAAAAAATTGAAATCCCTTTGTAACAAACGAGTTTCCGTATGAAACCCTAATACTTCGAAAGAGATTGCCCGTTTTGTAGACGAAGTGCATCCAGTTTTTCTCGTAGCCCTCTCAACTTTTCAGCACATTCTATGTGGGTGAAATGATGATACCATGCGAACTTTCAACCTTTTCAGAGTTCAATTGTAGTGCTTTTCATTTCCAGGGTCATATAGCTAAAAAAAAATAAGTAAATGCATGAAAAGTAACAAATGAACACAGAAAGGGTTTAAAATTGATGATGTGGCTTTGAATGGTGCATTTTGAACACACACAAAGTCTGGAGTTCAAATAAGTTAAAAAAAACAAATCCCTATGTAAGAAACGAGTTTCCGTATAAAACCGGGATACTTCGAAAGAGATTATCCGTTTTTTACATGAAGTGCATCCATTTTTTGCCGTAACCCTCTCAACTTTTTAGCACATTCTATGTGGGTGAAATGATGATACCGTGCCATCTTTCAACCTTTTCAGAGTTCATTTGTAGTGCTTTTCATTTTCAGTGTCATATAGCTCGAAAAAATCAGTAAATGAATGAAAAATAACAGATGAAGGCAGAAAGGTTTGAGAATTGATGATGCGGCTTTGAATGGTGCATTTTGAACACACAAAAAGTCTCGAGTTCAAGTAATTTCAAAAAATTGAAATCCCTTTGTAACAAACGAGTTTCCGTATGAAACCCTGATACTTCGAAAGAGATTGCCCGTTTTGTAGACGAAGTGCATCCAGTTTTTGTCGTAGCCCTCTCAACTTTTCAGCACATTCTATGTGGGTGAAATGATGATACCATGCCAACTTTCAACCTTTTCAGAGTTCAATTGTAGTGCTTTTCATTTCCAGGGTCATATAGCTAAAAAAATAAGTAAATGCATGAAAAGTAACAAATGAACATAGAAAGGGTTTAAAATTGATGATGTGGCTTTGAATGGTGCATTTTGAACACACACAAAGTCTGGAGTTCAAATAAGTTAAAAAAAACAAATCCCTATGTAACAAACGTGTTTCCGTATAAAACCGGGATACTTCGAAAGAGATTGTCCGTTTTTTACATGAAGTGCATCCATTTTTTGCCGTAACCCTCTCAACTTTTTAGCACATTCTATGTGGGTGAAATGATGATACCGTGCCATCTTTCAACCTTTTCAGAGTTCATTTGTAGTGCTTTTCATTTTCAGTGTCATATAGCTCAAAAAAATGAGATCCTTTGTAACACACGAGTTTCCATATGAAAGCCTGATACTTCGAAAGAGATTGTTCGTTTTGTACACGAAGTGCATCCATGTTTTGCCGTAACCCTCTCAACTTTTTAACGCATTCTATGTGGGTGAAATGATGATACCATGCCAACTTTCAACCTTTTCAGAGTTCATTTGTGGAGCTTTTCATTTTCAGGGTCATATAGCTCAAAAAATCAGTAAATGCATGAAAAATAACAAACGAAGTCAGAAAGGTTTGAGAATTGATGATGTGGCTTTGAATGGTGCATTTTGAACACACAAAAAGTCTCGAGTTCAAGTAATTTCAAAAAATTGAAATCCCTTTGTAACACACGAGTTTCCGTATGAAAGCCTGATACTTCGAAAGAGATTGTTCGTTTTGTACACGAAGTGCATCCATGTTTTGCCGTAACCCTCTCAACTTTTCAGCACATTCCATGTGGGTGAAATGATGATACCATGCCAACTTTCAACCTTTTCAGACTTCAATTGTAGTGCTTTTCATTTCCAGGGTCATATAGCTAAAAAAATAAGTAAATGCATGAAAAGTAACAAATGAACACATAAAGGGTTTAAAATTGATGATGTGGCTTTGAATGGTGCATTTTGAACACACACAAAGTCTGGAGTTCAAATAAGTTAAAAAAACAAATCCCTATGTAAGAAACGAGTTTCCGTATAAAACCGGGATACTTCGAAAGAGATTGTCCGTTTTTTACATGAAGTGCATCCATTTTTTGCCGTAACCCTCTCAACTTTTTAGCACATTCTATGTGGGTGAAATGATGATACCGTGCCATCTTTCAACCTTTTCAGAGTTCATTTGTAGTGCTTTTCATTTTCAGTGTCATATAGCTCAAAAAAATGAGATCCTTTGTAACACACGAGTTTCCGTATGAAAGCCTGATACTTCGAAAGAGATTGTTCGTTTTGTACATGAAGTGCATCCATGTTTTGCCGTAACCCTCTCAACTTTTTAGCGCATTCTATGTGGGTGAAATGATGATACCATGCCAACTTTCAACCTTTTCAGAGTTCATTTGTGGAGCTTTTCATTTTCAGGGTCATATAGCTCAAAAAATCAGTAAATGCATTAAAAATAACAAACGAAGTCAGAAAGGTTTGAGAATTGATGATGTGGCTTTGAATGGTGCATTTTGAACACACAAAAAGTCTCGAGTTCAAGTTATTTCAAAAAATTGAAATCCCTTTGTAACACACGAGTTTCCGTATGAAAGCCTAATACTTCGAAAGAGATTGTTCGTTTTGTACACGAAGT
>NW_025228099.1:126727-130643 GCF_018294505.1 Triticum aestivum
AGTAAATGCATGAAAAATAACAAATGAAGTCAGAAAGGTTTGAGAATTGATGATGCGGCTTTGAATGGTGCATTTTGAACACACAAAAAGTCTCGAGTTCAAGTAATTTCAAAAAATTGAAATCCCTTTGTAACAAACGAGTTTCCGTATGAAACCCTGATACTTCGAAAGAGATTGCCTGTTTTGTAGACGAAGTGCATCCAGTTTTTGTCGTAGCCCTCTCAACTTTTCAGCACATTCTATGTGGGTGAAATGATGATACCATGCCAACTTTCAACCTTTTCAGAGTTCAATTGTAGTGCTTTTCATTTCCAGGGTCATATAGCTAAAAAATAAGTAAATGCATGAAAAGTAACAAATGAACACAGAAAGGGTTTAAAATTGATGATGTGGCTTTGAATGGTGCATTTTGAACACACACAAAGTCTGGAGTTCAAATAAGTTAAAAAAACAAATCCCTATGTAACAAACGAGTTTCCGTATAAAACCGGGATACTTCGAAAGAGATTGTCCGTTTTTTACATGAAGTGCATCCATTTTTTGCCGTAACCCTCTCAACTTTTTAGCACATTCTATGTGGGTGAAATGATGATACCGTGCCATCTTTCAACCTTTTCAGAGTTCATTTGTAGTGCTTTTCATTTTTAGTATCATATAGCTCAAAAAAATGAGATCCTTTGTAACACACGAGTTTCCGTATGAAAGCCTGATACTTCGAAAGAGATTGTTCGTTTTGTACACGAAGTGCATCCATGTTTTGCCGTAACCCTCTCAACTTTTTAGCACATTCTATGTGGGTGAAATGATGATACCATGCCAACTTTCAACCTTTTGAGAGTTCATTGTAGGGCTTTTCATTTTCAGGGTCATATAGCTCAAAAAAATCAGTAAATGCATGAAAAATAACAAATGAAGTCAGAAAGGTTTGAGAATTGATGATGCGGCTTTGAATGGTGCATTTTGAACACACAAAAAGTCTCGAGTTCAGGTAATTTCAAAAAATTGAAATCCTTTTGTAACAAACGAGTTTCCGTATGAAACCCTGATACTTCGAAAGAGATTGCCCGTTTTGTAGACGAAGTGCATCCAGTTTTTGTCGTAGCCCTCTCAACTTTTCAGCACATTCTATGTGGGTGAAATGATGATACCATGCCAACTTTCAACCTTTTCAGAGTTCAATTGTAGTGCTTTTCATTTCCAGGGTCATATAGCTAAAAAAATAAGTAAATGCATGAAAAGTAACAAATGAACACAGAAAGGGTTTAAAATTGATGATGTGGCTTTGAATGGTGCATTTTGAACACACACAAAGTCTGGAGTTCAAATAAGTTAAAAAAACAAATCCCTATGTAACAAACGAGTTTCCGTATAAAACCGGGATACTTCGAAAGAGATTGTCCGTTTTTTACATGAAGTGCATCCATTTTTTGCCGTAACCCTCTCAACTTTTTAGCACATTCTATGTGGGTGAAATGATGATACCGTGCCATCTTTCAACATTTTCAGAGTTCATTTGTAGTGCTTTTCATTTTCAGTGTCATATAGCTCAAAAAAATGAGATCCTTTGTAACACACGAGTTTCCGTATGAAAGCCAGATACTTCGAAAGAGATTGTTCGTTTTGTACACGAAGTGCATCCATGTTTCGCCGTAACCCTCTCAACTTTTTAGCACATTCTATGTGGGTGAAATGATGATACCCTGCCAACTTTCAACCTTTTGAGAGTTCATTTGTAGAGCTTTTCATTTTCAGGGTCATATAGCTCAAAAAATCAGTAAATGCATGAAAAATAACAAATGAAGTCAGAAAGGTATGAGAATTGATGATGTGGCTTTGAATGGTGCATTTTGAACACACAAAAAGTCTCGAGTTCAAGTAATTTCAAGAAATTGAAATCCCTTTGTAACACACGAGTTTCTGTATGAAAGCCTGATACTTCGAAAGAGATTGTTCGTTTTGTACAAGAAGTGCATCCATGTTTTGCCGTAACCCTCTCAACTTTTTAGCACATTCTATGTGGGTGAAATGATGATACCATGCCAACTTTCAACCTTTTGAGAGTTCATTGTAGGGCTTTTCATTTTCAGGGTCATATAGCTCAAAAAAATCAGTAAATGCATGAAAAATAACAAATGAAGTCAGAAAGGTTTGAGAATTGATGACGCGGCTTTGAATGGTGCATTTTGAACACACAAAAAGTCTCGAGTTCAAGTAATTTCAAAAAATTGAAATCCCTTTGTAACAAACGAGTTTCCGTATGAAACCCTAATACTTCGAAAGAGATTGCCCGTTTTGTAGACGAAGTGCATCCAGTTTTTGTCGTAGCCCTCTCAACTTTTCAGCACATTCTATGTGGGTGAAATGATGATACCATGCCAACTTTCAACCTTTTCAGAGTTCAATTGTAGTGCTTTTCATTTTCAGTGTCATATAGCTCAAAAAAATGAGATCCTTTGTAACACACGAGTTTCCGTATGAAAGCCTGATACTTCGAAAGAGATTGTTCGTTTTGTACACGAAGTGCATCCATGTTTTGCCGTAACCCTCTCAACTTTTTAGCGCATTCTATGTGGGTGAAATGATGATACCATGCCAACTTTCAACCTTTTCAGAGTTCATTTGTGGAGCTTTTCATTTTCAGGGTCATATAGCTCAAAAAATCAGTAAATGCATTAAAAATAACAAACGAAGTCAGAAAGGTTTGAGAATTGATGATGTGGCTTTGAATGGTGCATTTTGAACACACAAAAAGTCTCGAGTTCAAGTAATTTCAAAAAATTGAAATCCCTTTGTAACACACGAGTTTCCGTATGAAAGCCTAATACTTCGAAAGAGATTGTTCGTTTTGTACACGAAGTGCATCCATGTTTTGCCGTAACACTCTCAACTTTTTAGCACATTCTATGTGGGTGAAATGATGATACCATGCCAACTTTCAACCTTTTGAGAGTTCATTGTAGGGCTTTTCATTTTCAGGGTCATATAGCTCAAAAGAATCAGTAAATGCATGAAAAATAACAAATGAAGTCAGAAAGGTTTGAGAATTGATGATGCGGCTTTGAATGGTGCATTTTGAACACACAAAAAGTCTCGAGTTCAAGTAATTTCAAAAAATTGAAATCCCTTTGTAACAAACGAGTTTCCGTATGAAACCCTGATACTTCGAAAGAGATTGCCTGTTTTGTAGACGAAGTGCATCCAGTTTTTGTCGTAGCCCTCTCAACTTTTCAGCACATTCTATGTGGGTGAAATGATGATACCATGCCAACTTTCAACCTTTTCAGAGTTCAATTGTAGTGCTTTTCATTTCCAGGGTCATATAGCTAAAAAATAAGTAAATGCATGAAAAGTAACAAATGAACACAGAAAGGGTTTAAAATTGATGATGTGGCTTTGAATGGTGCATTTTGAACACACACAAAGTCTGGAGTTCAAATAAGTTAAAAAAACAAATCCCTATGTAACAAACGAGTTTCCGTATAAAACCGGGATACTTCGAAAGAGATTGTCCGTTTTTTACATGAAGTGCATCCATTTTTTGCCGTAACCCTCTCAACTTTTTAGCACATTCTATGTGGGTGAAATGATGATACCGTGCCATCTTTCAACCTTTTCAGAGTTCATTTGTAGTGCTTTTCATTTTTAGTATCATATAGCTCAAAAAAATGAGATCCTTTGTAACACACGAGTTTCCGTATGAAAGCCAGATACTTCGAAAGAGATTGTTCGTTTTGTACACGAAGTGCATCCATGTTTTGCCGTAACCCTCTCAACTTTTTAGCACATTCTATGTGGGTGAAATGATGATACCCTGCCAACTTTCAACCTTTTGAGAGTTCATTTGTAGAGCTTTTCATTTTCAGGGTCATATAGCTCAAAAAATCAGTAAATGCATGAAAAATAACAAATGAAGTCA
>NW_025228099.1:130773-132553 GCF_018294505.1 Triticum aestivum
AAATCAGTAAATGCATGAAAAATAACAAAGGAAGTCAGAAAGGTTTGAGAATTGATGATGTGGCTTTGAATGGTGCATTTTGAACACACAAAAAGTCTCGAGTTCAAGTAATTTCAAAAAATTGAAATCCCTTTGTAACACACGAGTTTCCGTATGAAAGCCTGATACTTCGAAAGAGATTGTTCGTTTTGTACACGAAGTGCATCCATGTTTTGCGGTAACCCTCTCAACTTTTTAGCACATTCTATGTGGGTGAAATGATGATACCATGCCAACTTTCAACCTTTTGAGAGTTCATTGTAGGGCTTTTCATTTTCAGGGTCATATAGCTCAAAAAAATCAGTAAATGCATGAAAAATAACAAATGAAGTCAGAAAGGTTTGAGAATTGATGATGCGGCTTTGAATGGTGCATTTTGAACACACAAAAATTCTCGAGTTCAAGTAATTTCAAAAAATTGAAATCCCTTTGTAACAAACGAGTTTCCGTATGAAACCCTGATACTTCAAAAGAGATTGCCCGTTTTGTAGATGAAGTGCATCCAGTTTTTGTCGTAGCCCTCTCAACTTTTCAGCACATTCTATGTGGGTGAAATGATGATACCATGCCAACTTTCAACCTTTTCAGAGTTCAATTGTAGTGCTTTTCATTTCCAGGGTCATATAGCTAAAAAAATAAGTAAATGCATGAAAAGTACCAAATGAACACAGAAAGGGTTTAAAATTGATGACGCGGCTTTGAATGGTGCATTTTGAACACACAAAAAGTCTCGAGTTCAAATAATTTCAAAAAATTGAAATCCCTTTGTAACAAACGAGTTTCCGTATGAAACCCTGATACTTCAAAAGAGATTGCCCGTTTTGTAGACGAAGTGCATCCAGTTTTTGTCGTAGCCCTCTCAACTTTTCAGCACATTCTATGTGGGTGAAATGATGATACCGTGCCAACTTTCAACCTTTTCAGAGTTCAATTGTAGTGCTTTTCATTTCCAGGGTCATATAGCTAAAAAAAATAAGTAAATGCATGAAAAGTAACAAATGAACACAGAAAGGGTTTAAAATTGATGACGTGGCTTTGAATGGTGCATTTTGAACACACACAAAGTCTGGAGTTCAAATAAGTTAAAAAAACAAATCCCTATGTAACAAACGAGTTTCCGTATAAAACCGGGATACTTCGAAAGAGATTGTCCGTTTTTTACATGAAGTGCATCCATTTTTTGCCGTAACCCTCTCAACTTTTTAGCACATCCTATGTGGGTGAAATGATGATACCGTGCCATCTTTCAACCTTTTCAGAGTTCATTTGTAGTGCTTTTCATTTTCAGTGTCATATAGCTCAAAAAAAGAGATCCTTTGTAACACACGAGTTTCCGTATGAAAGCCAGATACTTCGAAAGAGATTGTTCGTTTTGTACACGAAGTGCATCCATGTTTCGCCGTAACCCTCTCAACTTTTTAGCACATTCTATGTGGGTGAAATGATGATACCCTGCCAACTTTCAACCTTTTGAGAGTTCATTTGTAGAGCTTTTCATTTTCAGGGTCATATAGCTCAAAAAATCAGTAAATGCATGAAAAATAACAAATGAAGTCAGAAAGGTTTGAGAATTGATGATGTGGCTTTGAATGGTGCATTTTGAACACACAAAAAGTCTCGAGTTCAAGTAATTTCAAAAAATTGAAATCCCTTTGTAACACACGAGTTTCCGTATGAAAGCCTGATACTTCGAAAGAGATTGTTCGTTTTGTACACGAAGTGCATCCATGTTTTGCCGTAA
>NW_025228099.1:132563-133978 GCF_018294505.1 Triticum aestivum
TTTTCATTTTCAGGGTCATATAGCTCAAAAAATCAGTAAATGCATGAAAAATAACAAATGAAGTAAGAAAGGTTTGAGAATTGATGATGTGGCTTTGAATGGTGCATTTTGAACACACAAAAAGTCTCGCGTTCAAGTAATTTCAAAAAATTGAAATCCCTTTGTAACACACGAGTTTCCGTATGAAAGCCTGATACTTCGAAAGAGATTGTTCGTTTTGTACACGAAGTGCATCCATGTTTTGCCGTAACCCTCTCATCTTTTTAGCACATTCTATGTGGGTGAAATGATGATACCATGCCAACTTTCAACCTTTTGAGAGTTCATTGTAGGGCTTTTCATTTTCAGGGTCATATAGCTCAAAAAAATCAGTAAATGCATGAAAAATAACAATTGAAGTCAGAAAGGTTTGAGAATTGATGATGCGGCTTTGAATGGTGCATTTTGAACACACAAAAATTCTCGAGTTCAAGTAATTTCAAAAAATTGAAATCCCTTTGTAACAAACGATTTTCCGTATGAAACCCTGATACTTCGAAAGAGATTGCCCGTTTTGTAGATGAAGTGCATCCAATTTTTGTCGTAGCCCTCTCAACTTTTCAGCACATTCTATGTGGGTGAAATGATGATACCATGCCAACTTTCAACCTTTTCAGAGTTCAATTGTAGTGCTTTTCATTTCCAGGGTCATATAGCTAAAAAAATAAGTAAATGCATGAAAAGTACCAAATGAACACAGAAAGGGTTTAAAATTGATGACGTGGCTTTGAATGGTGCATTTTGAACACACACAAAGTCTGGAGTTCAAATAAGTTAAAAAAACAAATCCCTATGTAATAAACGAGTTTCCGTATAAAACCGGGATACTTCCAAAGAGATTGTCCGTTTTTTACATGAAGTGCATCCATTTTTTGCCGTAACCCTCTCAACTTTTTAGCACATTCTATGTGGGTGAAATGATGATACCGTGCCATCTTTCAACCTTTTCAGAGTTCATTTGTAGTGCTTTTCATTTTCAGTGTCATATAGCTCAAAAAAAAGAGATCCTTTGTAACACACGAGTTTCCGTATGAAAGCCAGATACTTCGAAAGAGATTGTTCGTTTTGTACACGAAGTGCATCCATGTTTCGCCGTAACCCTCTCAACTTTTTAGCACATTCTATGTGGGTGAAATGATGATACCCTGCCAACATTCAACCTTTTGAGAGTTCATTTGTAGAGCTTTTCATTTTCAGGGTCATATAGCTCAAAAAATCAGTAAATGCATGAAAAATAACAAATGAAGTCAGAAAGGTTTGAGAATTGACGATGTGGCTTTGAATGGTGCATTTTGAACACACAAAAAGTCTCGAGTTCAAGTAATTTCAAAAAATTGAAATCCCTTTGTAACACACGAGTTTCCGTATGAAAGCCT
>NW_025228099.1:133988-141042 GCF_018294505.1 Triticum aestivum
GAAAGAGATTGTTCGTTTTGTACACGAAGTGCATCCATGTTTTGCCGTAACCCTCTCAACTTTTTAGCACATTCTATGTGGGTGAAATGATGATACCATGCCAACTTTCAACCTTTTGAGAGTTCATTGTAGGGCTTTTCATTTTCAGGGTCATATAGCTCAGAAAATCAGTAAATGCATGAAAAATAACAAATGAAGTCAGAAAGGTTTGAGAATTGATGATGCGGCTTTGAATGGTGCATTTTGAACACACAAAAAGTCTCGAGTTCAAGTAATTTCAAAAAATTGAAATCCCTTTGTAACAAACGAGTTTCCGTATGAAACCCTGATACTTCAAAAGAGATTGCCCGTTTTGTAGACGAAGTGCATCCAGTTTTTGTCGTAGCCCTCTCAACTTTTCAGCACATTCTATGTGGGTGAAATGATGATACCATGCCAACTTTCAACCTTTTCAGAGTTCAATTGTAGTGCTTTTCATTTCCAGGGTCATATAGCTAAAAAAAATAAGTAAATGCATGAAAAGTAACAAATGAACACAGAAAGGGTTTAAAATTGATGACGTGGCTTTGAATGGTGCATTTTGAACACACACAAAGTCTGGAGTTCAAATAAGTTAAAAAAACAAATCCCTATGTAACAAACGAGTTTCCGCATAAAACCGGGATACTTCGAAAGAGATTGTCCGTTTTTTACATGAAGTGCATCCATTTTTTGCCGTAACCCTCTCAACTTTTTAGCACATTCTATGTGGGTGAAATGATGATACCGTGCCATCTTTCAACCTTTTCAGAGTTCATTTGTAGTGCTTTTCATTTTCAGTGTCATATAGCTCAAAAAAAGAGATCCTTTGTAACACACGAGTTTCCGTATGAAAGCCAGATACTTCGAAAGAGATTGTTCGTTTTGTACACGAAGTGCATCCATGTTTCGCCGTAACCCTCTCAACTTTTTAGCACATTCTATGTGGGTGAAATGATGATACCCTGCCAACTTTCAACCTTTTGAGAGTTCATTTGTAGAGCTTTTCATTTTCAGGGTCATATAGCTCAAAAAATCAGTAAATGCATGAAAAATAACAAATGAAGTCAGAAAGGTTTGAGAATTGATGATGTGGCTTTGAATGGTGCATTTTGAACACACAAAAAGTCTCGAGTTCAAGTAATTTCAAAAAATTGAAATCCCTTTGTAACACACGAGTTTCCGTATGAAAGCCTGATACTTCGAAAGAGATTGTTCGTTTTGTACACGAAGTGCATCCATGTTTTGCCGTAAGCCTCTCAACTTTTTAGCACATTCTATGTGGGTGAAATGATGATACCATGCCAACTTTCAACCTTTTGAGAGTTCATTGTAGGGCTTTTCATTTTCAGGGTCATATAGCTCAAAAAATCAGGAAATGCATGAAAAATAACAAATGAAGTCAGAAAGGTTTGAGAATTGATGATGCAGCTTTGAATGGTGCATTTTGAACACACAAAAAGTCTCGAGTTCAAGTAATTTCAAAAAATTGAAATCCCTTTGTAACAAACGAGTTTCCGTATGAAACCCTCATACTTCAAAAGAGATTGCCCGTTTTGTAGACGAAGTGCATCCAGTTTTTGTCGTAGCCATCTCAACTTTTCAGCACATTCTATGTGGGTGAAATGATGATACCATGCCAACTTTCAACCTTTTCAGAGTTCAATTGTAGTGCTTTTCATTTCCAGGGTCATATAGCTAAAAAAATAAGTAAATGCATGAAAAGTAACAAATGAACACAGAAAGGGTTTAAAATTGATGACGTGGCTTTGAATGGTGCATTTTGAACACACACAAAGTCTGGAGTTCAAATAAGTTAAAAAAACAAATCCCTATGTAACAAACGAGTTTCCGTATAAAACCGGGATACTTCGAAAGAGATTGTCCGTTTTTTACATGAAGTGCATCCATTTTTTGCCGTAACCCTCTCAACTTTTTAGCACATTCTATGTGGGTGAAATGATGATACCGTGCCATCTTTCAACCTTTTCAGAGTTCATTTGTAGTGCTTTTCATTTTCAGTGTCATACAGCTCAAAAAAAAGAGATCCTTTGTAACACACGAGTTTCCGTATGAAAGCCTGATACTTCGAAAGAGATTATTCGTTTTGTACACGAAGTGCATCCATGTTTCGCCGTAACCCTCTCAACTTTTTAGCACATTCTATGTGGGTGAAATGATGATACCCTGCCAACTTTCAACCTTTTGAGAGTTCATTTGTAGAGCTTTTCATTTTCAGGGTCATATAGCTCAAAAAATCAGTAAATGCATGAAAAATAACAAATGAAGTCAGAAAGGTTTGAGAATTGATGATGTGGCTTTGAATGGTGCATTTTGAACACACAAAAAGTCTCGAGTTCAAGTAATTTCAAAAAATTGAAATCCCTTTGTAACACACGAGTTTCCGTATGAAAGCCTGATACTTCGAAAGAGATTGTTCGTTTTGTACACGAAGTGCATCCATGTTTTGCCGTAAGCCTCTCAACTTTTTAGCACATTCTATGTGGGTGAAATGATGATACCATGCCAACTTTCAACCTTTTGAGAGTTCATTGTAGGGCTTTTCATTTTCAGGGTCATATAGCTCAAAAAATCAGTAAATGCATGAAAAATAACAAATGAAGTCAGAAAGGTTTGAGAATTGATGATGCAGCTTTGAATGGTGCATTTTGAACACACAAAAAGTCTCGAGTTCAAGTAATTTCAAAAAATTGAAATCCCTTTGTAACAAACGAGTTTCCGTATGAAACCCTGATACTTCAAAAGAGATTGCCCGTTTTGTAGACGAAGTGCATCCAGTTTTTGTCGTAGCCCTCTCAACTTTTCAGCACATTCTATGTGGGTGAAATGATGATACCATGCCAACTTTCAACCTTTTCAGAGTTCAATTGTAGTGCTTTTCATTTCCAGGGTCATATAGCTAAAAAAAATAAGTAAATGCATGAAAAGTAACAAATGAACACAGAAAGGGTTTAAAATTGATGACGTGGCTTTGAATGGTGCATTTTGAACACACACAAAGTCTGGAGTTCAAATAAGTTAAAAAAACAAATCCCTATGTAACAAACGAGTTTCCGTATAAAATCGGGATACTTCGAAAGAGATTGTCCGTTTTTTACATGAAGTGCATCCATTTTTTGCCGTAACCCTCTCAACTTTTTAGCACATTCTATGTGGGTGAAATGATGATACCGTGCCATCTTTCAACCTTTTCAGAGTTCATTTGTAGTGCTTTTCATTTTCAGTGTCATATAGCTCAAAAAAAAGAGATCCTTTGTAACACACGAGTTTCCGTATGAAAGCCAGATACTTCGAAAGAGATTGTTCGTTTTGTACACGAAGTGCATCCATGTTTCGCCGTAACCCTCTCAACTTTTTAGCACATTCTATGTGGGTGAAATGATGATACCCTGCCAACTTTCAACCTTTTGAGAGTTCATTTGTAGAGCTTTTCATTTTCAGGGTCATATAGCTCAAAAAATCAGTAAATGCATGAAAAATAACAAATGAAGTCAGAAAGGTTTGAGAATTGATGATGTGGCTTTGAATGGTGCATTTTGAACACACAAAAAGTCTCGAGTTCAAGTAATTTCAAAAAATTGAAATCCCTTTGTAACACACGAGTTTCCGTATGAAAGCCTGATACTTCGAAAGAGATTGTTCGTTTTGTACACGAAGTGCATCCATGTTTTGCCGTAACCCTCTCAACTTTTTAGCACATTCTATGTGGGTGAAATGATGATACCATGCCAACTTTCAACCTTTTGAGAGTTCATTGTAGGGCTTTTCATTTTCAGGGTCGTATAGCTCAAAAAAAATCAGTAAATGCATGAAAAATAACAAATGAAGTGAGAAAGGTTTGAGAATTGATGATGCGGCTTTGAATGGTGCATTTTGAACACACAAAAAGTCTCGAGTTCAAGTAATTTCAAAAAATTGAAATCCCTTTGTAACAAACGAGTTTCCGTATGAAACCCTGATACTTCGAAAGAGATTGCCCGTTTTGTAGACGAAGTGCATCCAGTTTTTGTCGTAGCCCTCTCAACTTTTCAGCACATTCTATGTGGGTGAAATGATGATACCATGCCAACTTTCAACCTTTTCAGAGTTCAATTGTAGTGCTTTTCATTTCCAGGGTCATATAGCTAAAAAAATAAGTAAATGCATGAAAAGTAACAAATGAACACAGAAAGGGTTTAAAATTGATGACGTGGCTTTGAATGGTGCATTTTGAACACACACAAAGTCTGGAGTTCAAATAAGTTCAAAAAAACAAATCCCTATGTAACAAACGAGTTTCCGTATAAAACCGGGATACTTCGAAAGAGATTGTCCGTTTTTTACATGAAGTGCATCCATTTTTTGGCGTAACCCTCTCAACTTTTTAGCACATTCTATGTGGGTGAAATGATGATACCGTGCCATCTTTGAACCTTTTTAGAGTTCATTTGTAGTGCTTTTCATTTTCAGTGTCATATAGCTCAAAAAAATGAGATCGTTTGTAACACACGAGTTTCCGTATGAAAGCCTGATACTTCGAAAGAGATTGTTCGTGTTGTACACGAAGTGCATCCATGTTTCGCCGTAACCCTCTCAACTTTTTAGCACATTCTATGTGGGTGAAATGATGATACCCTGCCAACTTTCAACCTTTTGAGAGTTCATTTGTAGAGCTTTTCATTTTCAGGGTCATATAGCTCAAAAAACTAGTAAATGCATGAAAAATAACAAATGAAGTCAGAAAGGTTTGAGAATTGATGATGTGGCTTTGAATGGTGCATTTTGAACACACAAAAAGTCTCGAGTTCAAGTAATTTCAAAAAATTGAAATCCCTTTGTAACACACGAGTTTCCGTATGAAAGCCTGATACTTCGAAAGAGATTGTTCGTTTTGTACACGAAGTGCATCCATGTTTTGCCGTAACCCTCTCAACTTTTTAGCACATTCTATGTGGGTGAAATGATGATACCATGCCAACTTTCAACCTTTTGAGAGTTCATTGTAGGGCTTTTCATTTTCAGGGTCGTATAGCTCAAAAAAATCAGTAAATGCATGAAAAATAACAAATGAAGTGAGAAAGGTTTGAGAATTGATGATGCGGCTTTGAATGGTGCATTTTGAACACACAAAAAGTCTCGAGTTCAAGAATTTCAAAAAATTGAAATCCCTTTGTAACAAACGAGTTTCCGTATGAAACCCTGATACTTCGAAAGAGATTGCCCGTTTTGTAGACGAAGTGCATCCAGTTTTTGTCGTAGCCCTCTCAACTTTTTAGCACATTCTATTTGAGTGAAATGACGATACCATGCCAACTTTCAACCTTTTCAGAGTTCAATTGTAGTGCTTTTCATTTTCAGTGTCATATAGCTCAAAAAAAAGAGATCCTTTGTAACACACGAGTTTCCGTATGAAAGCCTGATACTTCGAAAGAGATTGTTCGTTTTGTACACGAAGTGCATCCATGTTTCGCCGTAACCCTCTCAACTTTTTAGCACATTCTATGTGGGTGAAATGATGATACCCTGCCAACTTTCAACCTTTTGAGAGTTCATTTGTAGAGCTTTTCATTTTCAGGGTCATATAGCTCAAAAAATCAGTAAATGCATGAAAAATAACAAATGAAATCAGAAAGGTTTGAGAATTGATAATGTGGCTTTGAATAGTGCATTTTGAACACACAAAAAGTCTCGAGTTCAAGTAATTTCAAAAAATTGAAATCCCTTTGTAACACACGAGTTTCCGTATGAAAGCCTGATACTTCGAAAGAGATTGTTCGTTTTGTACACGAAGTGCATCCATGTTTTGCCGTAACCCTCTCAACTTTTTAGCACATTCTATGTGGGTGAAATGATGATACCATGCCAACTTTCAACCTTTTGAGAGTTCATTGTAGGGCTTTTCATTTTCAGGGTCGTATAGCTCAAAAAAAATCAGTAAATGCATGAAAAATAACAAATGAAGTGAGAAAGGTTTGAGAATTGATGATGCGGCTTTGAATGGTGCATTTTGAACACACAAAAAGTCTCGAGTTCAAGTAATTTCAAAAAATTGAAATCCCTTTGTAACAAACGAGTTTCCGTATGAAACCCTGATACTTCGAAAGAGATTGCCCGTTTTGTAGACGAAGTGCATCCAGTTTTTGTCGTAGCCCTCTCAACTTTTCAGCACATTCTATGTGGGTGAAATGATGATACCATGCCAACTTTCAACCTTTTCAGAGTTCAATTGTAGTGCTTTTCATTTCTAGGGTCATATAGCTAAAAAAATAAGTAAATGCATGAAAAGTACCAAATGAACACAGAAAGGGTTTAAAATTGATGACGTGGCTTTGAATGGTGCATTTTGAACACACACAAAGTCTGGAGTTCAAATAAGTTAAAAAAACAAATCCCTATGTAACAAACGAGTTTCCGTATAAAACCTGGATACTTCGAAAGAGATTGTCCGTTTTTTACATGAAGTGCATCCATTTTTTGCCGTAACCCTCTCAACTTTTTAGCACATTCTATGTGGGTGAAATGATGATACCGTGCCATCTTTGAACCTTTTCAGTGTTCATTTGTAGTGCTTTTCATTTTCAGTGTCATATAGCTCAAAAAAATGAGATCCTTTGTAACACACGAGTTTCCGTATGAAAGCCTGATACTTCGAAAGAGATTGTTCGTGTTGTACACGAAGTGCATCCATGTTTCGCCGTAACCCTCTCAACTTTTTAGCACATTCTATGTAGGTGAAATGATGATACCCTGCCAACTTTCAACCTTTTGAGAGTTCATTTGTAGAGCTTTTCATTTTCAGGGTCATATAGCTCAAAAAACCAGTAAATGCATGAAAAATAACAAATGAAGTCAGAAAGGTTTGAGAATTGATGATGTGGCTTTGAATGGTGCATTTTGAACACACAAAAAGTCTCGAGTTCAAGTAATTTCAAAAAATTGAAATCCCTTTGTAACACACGAGTTTCCGTATGAAAGCCTGATACTTCGAAAGAGATTGTTCGTTTTGTACACGAAGTGCATCCATGTTTTGCCGTAA